>NC_066841.1:19110711-19410711 GCF_001640805.2 Lates calcarifer
CTGTTGATACTTTAAGTACATTTTGCTGGTAATAATTCTGAAGGTAGCTAACTACATCTATTCAAGTACTGTACCTTGAGGTACTTATACTTTACTTGAGAATTTTCCATTTTGGTACTTTCTACATGTATTCCACCACCATCTCAGAGGGAAATATTGTATTTTTTTACTCCACTTTCTTACTTTTCAGATTAAGATTTTACATTAAAAACACATGAAAATCATTTGAAATAAAACACATTAATCATATTAAACCAGTGGATACCAACCCTTTGACCTGCAGTGGAGAAAGTATTCAGATTCTTTACTATACTGCTTTAAAAGTAAATGTCCTGTATTGAAAATGTTACTTAAGTAAAAGTACATAACTATTATCAACAAAATAAACTCAAAGTTAAAAAATTTAGCAAATTTTAACTAACATACTGTTAGGTAGTTTAGTTTGCATTTCATAAACTGATCATATGTTTTGTTTTGTTTCTGTAAAGTCTTAGTTTGTAACTAGTAACTATAACTGTCAAAATAATGTAGTGTAGTAAGTAAAAAAAAAAAAAAGTGGCAATATTTCCCTGTGAACTGCAGCAGAGTAGAGGTATGAAGTAGAGTAAAATTGAAATTTAATATCAAGTGAAGTACAAATACTTAAGTCAAGTCAAGTCAAATTTATTTATATAGCGCCAATTCACAACAGAAGTTATCTCGAGACGCTGTAAAGTATATTCTTATGTTCAGAACTTGAGTAAATGCACTTTGTTATATTCCATCATTGTTAACTTGTGACTCTTGAAATAAAAATCAGTGTCTAGCTGGGGCTTCTTGTCACATTTCAGATGTTTATGAGTTGTTAGCAGTTCCACCCATAGAGACATTTAAATAACCGTTTCAAGTCGAAAGAGGAAAAACTCTCCGATATTTAACAAAAAGTAAAAGATTAGAGAAAACACAACACAAATTGTATATAAAAATTTTTGTTTTTTACTTCTCTGCCATTAATCATGTCATGACCCCCCAGATTCATCTTGACCTTTGGAGCGGCCCAACCCTTAGGTCTGGAACCTCTGGACTAAATTACTGAAACTATATATAAGGTAGTAAAAACTACAACAACAAAATACTTACTTACACATTTATGCATCAGTATTAACTATTTGTTAATGACAAAAATAACTATAAATCAGTCAAAGCCCTTCTTTGTGCAGAACAAGTACTTTTACTTTTGATACTCTGAGAGCATTTTGCTTTGAATGCAGGACTTGTAATGGAGTAAATTTACACTGTGGTATTGATACTTTTACTTCAGCAAAAAGATGAAAATACTTCTTCCACGACTATAAGTAAAAGTAGTGGCAAGCGAAAGTCCTGAATTTAAAATTTAGGTTAAAAAAAAAAGTACTGAAGTATCAACAGTAAAATGTACTTAAAGTCTAAAAGGAAAAGTATTTCTTACACAGAATGTCCCCTGTCAGTGTTATAATACTTTGATGTTGTAGTTGGTAAATTGTCCTGGGGTAAATTTACTCTCCACCATGGCAAGTAGTAATATTATGCAGTGTAAGTGTGGTGGATGGTGCTATGAGTGACAGCAGAGGATTACCCAGCAACCACAAATATCAACAAGGAACAATATCAGAAAAAAGAACATATCCTGACATTTGTTTGGCACTAACTTTGACTTTAATAGATGAAAACTGATGTCATGCTAAAAAAAAATATACACAGGTGTGACTGACATCAGCTGGATTAACTATGTAGTATCCTGAAAGGCAGTAATAATCAAATAAATGTCAGGCTTCTCAGAATACACAGCTTAATGGCAATAAGGAATCAGATTTTAAAGTCAGAATATCAGTGGATATTCACTCTGAGCAAAAGTTGAAGTATTTTAAGGGTCTGCTGTAGTGGAGCCTAATGGCAACCCATGTATTTTGGTGTAATTTAGCCCATGTCTATCTTTAGCATGTCGGAAATTGAAAATCATGCCTATTCCTGAGTTGTAGTTACAGCTGCTCATTACGTAGGAGTCTATATCATTACGGCCAGGGTCGTCATTTCGTGCTCTCCTGCATGGCCTGAGTAGGTGGCAGCCAGATGCTAGGAGGCAGCGCCACCATGTGTCTGCAAAAAGCATTGCAAGAGTTTGGAAGGTGTAAAGTTCAGTTAGTGTTTTCAATGTATTTTTAAGAGAAAAACACACTCATATAATCACCAGATTATATTTATCCCTGAAACCTGTGCACTCTGCCCTTTCAAAGATAATTTCAGCTCAAATTACTTGCTGTATTCTATGTTGCTGTGGAACAGGACAAGGTGTGCCCGCATTATGACATTTATAACTCACATAATATGTGCAATAGACTGCACATGCACAATAAAAGTGTATCACTTAGCACCTTTGTTCAGAGGTGGAGAAGGAGCAATTAATACTGATGCATTAATATGTAAACAGCCTTTTTATGTCGTGGATGGCAGAGATCAAGGTGATTCTATATATTCTACTGTGTGGTTTAATTTACTGTATAAAATGCATCATTATAGGTTTTTAAAATGTGAATAATCAGTAAAATAAAATACACACAAAAATCACCGTTAAGTTAGAGTACTCAAGTAATGTACAGGCACTTCAGAACTGAACTTAAATACTCGAGTAAATGAACTTAGTTACTTTCCACCTCTGCCCCTTCTTCTCGCTTTAGTTGATATGGATGAACTAGTTTAAATCGCCAAAATAAAACAGAGAAAAGAGACCAAAAAAGTTACAGTTTTGTTGTTATAGCAGATGTTTGTGATAAAGGTGTATTCAAAACGATATTTTATGCTCATTTTAAATCATTCACAGTTCAAATTTGTCTCTTGTCATTTGTCATTTCCATCTGAAATTATGAAAATTATGAAATTAACAATGTGTGTGTGTGTGTGTTCCCTAAAATGAGAGCAGGTCATTAAGATCAAGCTGTTAATATGACTCTCAATGTGACTGTGAAAACAATGTACAGTTGAGGTTTATTGCAGTTTTGTGGGCTGGATGTAGGTGTGTTTAGGTGTCCTTTGCTGGGACTATCTGCACAATAAAAGAGTGATAAACGCTGTAACATCATTCGTCATTTCCTTTGATCACTCATAAAGACTCACATTGCTTCCTGGTCTCAATCTGTTGTCCAGGAGCCTCTGTGGTCGGTTTTATCAGCCTTCAACTCTCAAGCCATCTGGTAAGATTTACCTCCTAATGACCGCTTGACACGGATAGCTTTACTGTATGTTCCAGGTCCATATTGTTTGATGTTCAAAAGAGGTGTAATTTACGATTATCTCTGCTGGGGAAGATACAGAAGTAATGATCACAAAATAGGCCACAGCTCTTCAACGTTAGGCTCAGGGACAGAGATAAGAACTAACATCAGTGACAGATCTTTTTCATCGCACACAGAATATCCTGATCATGGCTGTGACCAACCAACCAGGCAGATACCAACCTTCTGATTTCCAGACAGGCCTGTGTGATTTCTGTGATGACTGTGGAACTTGTGAGCATTCTCTTCATATTGAAAACATTTTTTTTTTGGTAGATTAAAATATTTTAAAAAGTTAAGACTACATTGGAATGTAAGACATAGTGTGTATTTTCATTATTATGCATTTCTTGTCCCTCTGCTTCAGGCTGCTATGGTCTGTGTTGCTACCCATGCCTGGGCTGTACCATTGCCAGTGACATGGACGAGTGCTGCCTGTGTGGTCTGAGCATGGCCATCCGCAGCGTCTACAGGACCAAATACAACATCAATGTAAGTGTTGAGTGAATATCTGGAGCTGGCTGAGAGCATTAATTAATTCAAAATCCTCTTTAAATACATATGCGTTAGCAGCATGTACTCCAACAGAAAAGTGCTCATTCTACAGTGATGTGAGTGATATATTATTATATCTGACATTATTTTTTAAAACTGATGGATCAATGTGTAAGTAGCATTTTACTGTTGAAGTTTACATTCTGCATTTTTCTCCAGTCCAGTTTGTGAAATAATGGAGAGTTTTACCTCTGAAACAGGGCTGAAATGTTCAATTTTTAAAGGATAGGTTCTCAATTTTTAAAACATAGTCAGGTATCAAACAGGTCCCGTTCATACCGGTTGTTAAAAGACTCCTCCTCTATAAAGCTTTTTAGAGAAAAGGAGAAAAAAATAAGTATAGTTTTGGGTAGATGTATTTTTTCTGCCATGCTGGTGGCATGTCTCTGTGGATAGCAATGTCAGTCTGTTTGTCTGCCAGTCCACCATTTTGGTCTACTATCTCAACAACTATCGAATGAATTGGTATGAAATTTTGTACAGACATTCATAGTCCACTGAGGATGATGGTGCTCTCCTGATTAGCACTATAATCAGGTCAAAGATGCCTTGTCCTTGTTCCCTACCACCAATAATCTTGCAACCCACTGATTCTTGTCAGAATTTCCTGTGGAGATCCCCAACCCCAAGGCTGGGACACACCTGTGTACATAATGATAAAGTTGGGTTCAAAATCTTGAGTGCCATTGTTGCGTTTGGCAAACAAAGTAATTCTGATAAAGATTATTGCCATCAACCCCACCAAATCCAACAGAAACTCTTACATTCTACTGGAAAAAAAAACAGTGATTCAGTTTGGATTACACTGGGGCTGCAAACTAAGACCTCTGACTAAGATCTCTGTGTTTGTAGGGTTCACTGTGCAATGACTTTATGGTGGTCATGTGCTGTCCCGTCTGTGCTACCTGCCAACTAAAGAGAGATATTGACCGCAGGAAGGAGCAAGGCATTTTCTGAAAGGGTAAGAACCTTGTAATGGCTCTGAAACACATACACACGCACATATACATATATACCACCATGAATACCTGTTGTGTTATCTTTAAGTTTATGGAGCTGTTGAAACCATGGAAAATCATTTGTTTATTTTATGCCCTCTAGATACTGCTGTGGCGCCAGAGAGGTTGTAAATCTGCCAGACTTCTGTGCTGTTGAAGAATTTAAAGATACAGCCCATTCTCTTCCTGATTCATTCAATTGTTGATTAAATGGTGTAATGCCTATTATAACCTTTAATGGGAAATGATCGTTGAAATGTTTCTTTTTCTGTATTTTCGACAATCCTCTGATGAAAACAACTTTCAAATCTTTCAGCCAGTTAAACATTAAGAGGCTGGGGTGCACCTTTACAGTGGGGAACAGTATCATGATTTATTGTTACCATAAAATGCAATTTTAACTATGATGTCCTTAGCAGTTGGCTAAAAGTGGGGAAACCTAAACTGCACAGCACTGCCATTAGTTTGACTGCAGACAGGAACACAGCATGTATAGTTTTTTTTTCCATTAGTAACATCAGTCTGAAGCTTGATTACAGGTATATCTTATGTGTTCAAACTATACATGAATAACATTGCCTTCAGCAATCACCTTAGGGGTGGAATGTGTATTAAGTGGACCCTGATGATCTTCTGATCTGGATACTAAATGAGTATAATGTTTTTAAAGGTGTACCTTAATAAAAAAAATAACTTGTAACTTCAAATAGTGCAGGCGGTCCATTGTTTTCTTCCCCTACTTGACTGTGGCTACTCCAGCATTATGGATTACTGTTTTATAAAACCTGCTTTTAGTTTAGTTTTCTTTTTTCACTGAGACCAATCTTACTATTAAAAACAGTAGCAGCATGGCTCTGAGGTGACTAATTGTTGTTTAGTCTATAAAATGTCTAGAAATTGAGAAAAATGTCCATCCCTGTTTCTCTGAGGTGATGCTTCAGATTACTGATTCTGTTCAAACAACACTCTAAAACTCAAGAGATATTCAGTTTACAATAACATGAAACAGACAAGAGCAACACAAGACTGATTGTTGCAGCTCTGCTCTAGGGAGGGAAATGTCGGTCTGTTATCTCTACAATATCTCAACAACTATTAGATGGATTGGCACAAAATTCTGTATAGATAATCATGATCCCTAGAGGACAAACCTGACTGACTTGGGTGATCCACTTATGTTTCATCTAGCAGCACCAGCAAGTCAAAGTTTACCCTGTGAAATATCTCAGCATCTACTTGCTGGATTGGCACCAAATTGATGGTTCCCAGACGATGAATCTTACTGACCATGGTGATCCTCTTACTTTTCCTCTAGTGCCATCAACTGAAATATTTAATTAATCCAAAGATTTGGTTGATGACCAAATACCTGAAAACTAACAATATTTCCATCAGCTTCAGCTGTATTTTGTGCATAATGCTAATTAGCAAGTGCTAACACAATAAACCAAATGGTAACATTAAACTTACTAAACATTAACATCTTAACATTTTTATTATCATTCTTATTACTTTATTTCCCTTTAAGACAGAGGTTCCCAAAACCTAATAAAAAAGTCATCTGACTTGAGGGTTCTGTCATTATGCAGCTTAACACATGTCCACAAATCTGCTTTGCTTTTGGTCCTCATTATGTCCTGCTTTCCAAGTAAGTGAATTTTTACAAACTAAGAATCTTGGAGCATAGCTACTGTAACTACCATATTCTTTATCAAATGAACAAAGCCTGAATTACAAAAAGGTAAAATTCTAACTTAGACTTTGTTTGATATTCTTCTTATACTGTACAGATAATTACAGCCTACCAGGTGCAAGGGTAAGAGTTTTTTTAAACTGAATTTATCAGAAAAGTTGTGTATTATATGCACATATAAAACACACATTTTTCAGCATGAATCACTTCAGCCCAGATGTCAGAACAATTGTTGGGTCTCTGTTTATATTAGAAAGAGCAGGGTCTGTACGTGTGAAAAGTGCCCCAAGATAACTTCTGCTGTGAATTCCTGCTATATAAATAATATTGACTTGACTCTATGTATGGAGTTCTGTATCTGTCTCAGTGGAAAATTTAGAGATACCTAAGCTCTCCAACTACTTTAATTTACATGAATATTTTCCATCTCTATCATCCAGTGCTCTCTCAGGGCGAGAAGAACAAACATCCTGGTAGCTAAAAGAGGATGTTGATAGGAAAGCTGCTGTAAAACAAACCAGTGAATAGCCACTGAAGCAGAAAATAAACTTAAATGACATGACCAGGACGGTGAACAATTTCTCTCGGCTTTGAATTTATTTCTCTTTGCTGAAATTACATTAGGGTGGACCAGGAGATGTGCAAGACACAACAAATCAAGAGCTACTTGACAGATATTGCTGTTTCATTTGTAAAGTTTGTTAAGTTAAAAACACGAGAATGTGTTTGAACGCAAAAGCTTAAATAGACCGATTGTTCGCATCTTTTCACTTCTTTTTGACCCAATGACATGACAAGACAACTATCTGAAGAATCATAACCAAGGTCACACCCAGAGGTTACACAATACCTCTCCTGTGATTACATCTATGCCAGACAGATCTGAAATATTGAGAAATGTTGAATTGTTATTCCCATGGCCCAAAGTAATAAAACAGTGCTCACTGAGAATTTACCAAAAAGAGAAACATCTCAAATGAGTGATGGTGATACCAGAGGGTTCTAAGTGGGTGCTTCCATTACCGTGACTCAAGTGGTGATGTTGTTGAACAGGAAGACAAAACTTGCTGAGGGAGCCATTTAGGGGATTTTTTTTTTTTTTTTTTTTGGGTGGGGATGTTTACTGGGTCATCTGGGTTTCCATAGCTTGAGCGGCCCACTCTGGAGCAGCCTGACGGATCTTTTCTAGGAGGTTGTTGACTTGGAAACACAGAGACTGGATCTGTTTGTCCCAGGTAGGAAGGGGTTCACGAGCTGCATGAGATAAAAAGGAATGATTAAGGGAGAGGAAATCAAACACATTTCTGTATGTTCAAACTCTGTATGTGACTTATCTGTCACAGCACTGCCCCTTTCAATAACCTAGGAATGTGCTTTATGGTGTTTCATTCACTCCTGTGTGAAGAGGCTGCCCCCTATTGGCTGCAGATATGACGTAACTGTAATGAATCCCAGACTACTTATAACACTGAACACCAAGTTTGTGCAAGTCTGATTGATATTCATGACAGTTTGGTGGAGCTGAACTAAACAATAAGATCTACAAAGAATTTCCCTTCATGGACAGTACTGTCTAACATCTGTGAAATGTTGCATTTGTGTTGAAATTTAATGAACGGTAATTGTCAATGCCAAGTTCTGTTTTACATGCAATGTAAAAACACACTGGCTGTCATTACTTACTCTCAAAGTGTACAATTCCATCTATTTGGTCAATGAAGCCATTCATGCGTCCTTCAGTGATCATCTGGGATGCAATCTTCTCAGCCTACAGACAAAAAACAGAAACTAGGATCTCTATGTACAACATGGAAAACAAACAGCGACACAAATTATACTTGTAAAGTAAAAAAGACAAAACTAGTTTGGATTCAGTTTGTTAATTTCTTTATCTAATCCATGTCTCACCTTTGCTGGAGGGATTTCCAACAGTGCTCCTAGTTCTTCAAAAGTGATGTTGTTGTAGAGTTTACTCGCAGACAGGAGGTTGTGTTCAATCACAGCTCTGTCAAGGATGCTGGAGCCTGAGACAGAAGAATGTGAGAGAAAGAGAGCATCTTTAAAACAACAGTCAATCTTTTGTTACAATATTCTTGTGCGTGGTCAAAAGTTTGTACTGAGGATCATGCAAATTATCTTTTAAATGTGGTTCATCATGTATGCTACCGCATTTATTCAAGTCTTTCCAATTGCCAATTTTTCCAGTCTTGCACACATGAGAGTGTTAGCAAATCTAAAATGAAGGCAGTCACTCTATACTGGCCATAAAAGGGAGGGGTCAGTAAACTCTAATTGCACTTTGGCAAATGCACTGTTATTGAGACACCATTTACTTTACAGCAAGGCTGAACTCCTTATCAACTGTGTCAATTTCTCCCACACCTTCCAGCTGATGTGGGACTGACACTAATGTCTGCTGTATATCTCTCTCCACTGGTCATCTTCCACCATTCGCAGGGCATTGAGTTTGAAGATTCTAAAACACCCAATTTTCCCCAAAATTCCCATTATTAATTCTGACTCCATAAATGATTAGAGTTACGTATGCACAAATAGTTTTCAATTCACCACTGTAAATAGCATCTACTACTTATGCTAGTTGTGACTATTTCAACATGAATACATTTAGATTTTCCTTTCTGTGCTTCTCTGTCAATGTGTGTCAATATTAGCTAATGTCTTAATAAAGCAAATGTCTCAGGTTAATTGTGACCTCAAAATCTCTGAAAGGTGTGGAGAAGAGGAGCCTGTATGGCTACATGCTCACACAAGGTGAATGGTGGGTTTTGATCTTTGGCTTCAACCTTGCTAAGCCTCATTTATTGTCCCCACAATATATCCTCTTGCCTGCTACTGATCTAGAATGTCATATAACTGATTGTGCTGCTTTACAAAAGTCTTTTCTCACATATGTCTCCATTTACTTGTTTTAAAGGGTTTAAAAGTTGTCTGCTCCCAGCACATGTCACAAGCTAAAAAATCTGAGAATGTAGTTTAGGGTTGGTTTCAGAGTACAGCTATATCGCCTGTGATGGATGATAAACTTGGTGACCAGGCAAAAGGTATTAACCATCACTAGTTGGACACAGATGGTGACCAAAAACTTATCAAGCTGAGTGAAGCCAATTATCAACCCTCACCATCCGCTGTGGTGGCCTTCTGGTGAGGCATCAGCATGGCCGCAAACTCCTGCAGCTGGTTCCCTCTGATGATCCGGTCCAGATACATTTTCTCCAGAATGCCGTAGGCAGCCAGCTGCTGACAGCGCTCATCCTTAAAGAGGGTGGCCAACATGCGGGAACGCTGCTGGCCTAAAACAAAGGACATACCATATTTCTGTGAAGCTTATCGTTTAACTTATTGTTAAAAACATGAACCTGAACACATTAGTCTTGGTGGTACCTGCAGAGGCCAGTATGGTACAGTTAAGGGCATGTTTCAGTGCTTCCAGTCGCTCAGTCTCATGTACAATAGACTTATAAGACAGCTCGTTGTATCTCTGTGCAGCTTCAATGAACTTCCTCCTGAAGTCTAGGACTCTTGCATAGCACACCTAAGAAGGAAAACATCACGAAACACTTAACAAAACAAGTACAGGGACTATTTACTGAAAGGGTCCCATAATGTTTAATCAGAATACTTGATTACAATTGTAAGCAGCCGCAGCAGCAACACATACAGTGTGTGGACATGAATTTATTGAGGGATTGTGTACCTTATAGTGAATCTGTAGCTGTTCATTAGAGGACTCATTCTGGAGCAATGAGGCTCTGTTGATGTAGGCCTCTGCCTGCACTGGATCATCATCCTCTAAGTAGAGACGGGCAATTTTCAGGTATGTATCCAACTTATAGTCAACATTGTATTGCCTAAGGAGACACAAAAAGATATTTAAAGACATGGGATTATCAAAAACACTGAAGATGACGGACTGAATCTGCCAGTGGTTGACTTACTTCTGTCCTGTTTCCAGGGGAATACCAACTAAAACCTGGGCGGCATTCCTCCAGTCTCCCTCTTTCTCATAAATGGTTGCTAAGTGCTGTCTTATGGAAGCTACCTGAGGACATGTAGAACATGATTTAATTATACATTTAAATAACTACTCTGACGTTTAACTAACTGAATGATCAGCAACAAATTCTCTTTGGGGCTAGGAGAAAGTGTCGGGGCATTTACCTGCTCCTCAAAGGAGATGACCCTCGGCTGAATCTTTTCCAAGGTGAAGTGATACACTGCTTTAGCTGTGGCATCAGGCAGGTTGGGCAGATGTGTGCAGAAATCAGTCAGCAGTTGTCTTGAGATTACAAGGCTGACATTTTCATTTACCACTGTAACAGTCAAAGACAGAAATGTCACAATAATGCATCCCATTTACATCTAAATGTACTGAGCATGCAAAAAATACTGATCACATAAAAGAGCATAAGCACAGCATACTTGCTTCAACAAAAGCCTTCAAGGATTCCAGCTGATCTGCATCTGTAAAGTGTATGGCCTTCTCCAAAATTTGTCGATACCTACAAAAGAGTTTACACATTAAAAACATTTTCAACTGATAAATGGCAGACAACTGTACCATCTTTGCTCCAAATGGTCTCAGTATTGTAAGGAAGTAAATTTGCTGTTGACTCCTAGCCACAGTTCTAATCTATATGTCCACTCCAAGATAAAGCAGCAGTCACATAGATGTCTAAATGTTTACAGGAGGGAACTTGTTCAGTCTGTGTGTTGTGGACAGTAACTGGTGGAGGAAATGAGCTCCCAAGAAAAAACAGTCAAGTCAAAAACAAACAATCAATATGATCAATATGGACATTACGGTATCGTTCAACATATATGAATAGGAATATCACTTTTATCATCATATGTAAGAAGTGTGAAGCGTAGAAGAAAGCTGATGCTACTCTAGGGTATTCCTATCCCAGTAAGAGCTCAGACTGAACAGTGTTGAATGCAGATGTAAAATATAAGATGAGGGCCCTTGCTGCAGATGTAAGTTTGAGTAAATACATCTCTATTAGGTGTACAGCTTCATCCTCAGGTCGTTTGTCATTTCTCCATCATAGTCGGCCACCTACGCCCCCTGACCCAGCACCGTAAAATATAGCTGCAGCACATGCCTGATAACATGTACAGTGTCCCTGACAGTTTGCATTTACCACTAGCAAATTTCTAGCCAAATACCGCTTTGAGTATAAGCTTATTAACGGGAGTATAGCTACTAGCCTAAGTTCAGACTCTTATGATGCTATGCTGTCTTTAGCATTAACTGTGTAGCTAGAAAATAACAGCTTTTATATACTAATGTAATAAAATGCAACAGCAACGTTAAATAGTAGACAGGACGTTTATATGTGGTGTTACATCTTACGGACAGTTACGGTTTGATGCCGTTAATCTAACGTAAGCCTATCTGTGTGGCTAATGTAGCTAGGTGGCATGCTAACGTTAGCTTAGCTTAGTCTAACACAGCTATCTCACTGCTACCTACTGTAGGGTTAAAATGTCCACATTTAAATAAGCGTATGGCTGTTGTTAACACGTAATATATTCTTTTATCGCTGGTACACATACTTCGCAGCGAGATCTTTATGAGAGCCACTTGAATTCATCAGCTGTGCAAGCTCCTGCCTCACTTCGGTCGCCATTGTCGCCTGCGAAGCGTCAACAACGACGGTTTCCTCTGCCAAGAGGGGAACGAGCCTTCCGGCCGGTCTGTGTCCCAGAGAGCGCGGAGCTCCGTTGGTCCTCCAACCGGGAGACCCTGGCTGCAGCAAACGCAACCGTGTCAACCGTACACAGGAAGACGAATTACTTGCCCCTCTTTTTTTTTCACAGTGTTAATGAACAAATGAAAGCATAACAATCAAGAAGAACCACAACACAAAAAATACAGAGAAATAACGTAAAAAAGTAAATAATACTAAGTAATCCATGACAATTATTTAAACGTTTATTAATACAATTATCAGAAGAGTTGTTAAGTCAAGTCGAATTAAAGAAACAAATTAAGTTATTAAAAACATATCAAGTTTTTTCTTTATGGAAGTTTTGACAAAACAAAAATCCTTAAAGAAAACAGAAAATAAAGGTTTGCTGTGCATATATGAATATAATATTTGTACCAAAAAACAAACAAAAAAACAAAAAAACATTTACAATAACCTTTTTTCCTGACTTTCCTGTCATCTCTGGTTCATTTTTGATCTGTCTTTGCAATAATCTTAGTTAACATGTTTTTGTTTATTTGAATCTTTTATTAAAAAATATATATAAAGAAATTTGAGCCTTCATTTTGTCACGTCGTATTAACCCCCTCAGGGGTCCCAGGGTAAAAATTTGTTGTTGGGCTCCAGTATGGTTGCAAAATGGGAGGGGTTACTTGTTCAAGAAGTATTTTCCACATTCTGTATTTCTATTTCAGTTTTTTCTTTAAATTATATATTTAATGTTACTTAACACAGGCACACAGGACTCTCAGAGATAATGTAACAACCCCATTGGTTTGTACTATGATCACCAATTTTAATCATTTCAAATTAGTTCCTGAGAAATCATATCTTGTCTGTTATTTTGGCATGGTGAGCGGGTCTAAATACTACAATAACCATGAGCATTATGCACTGTTGCTATGGTGAGGAGGCCAGTCACATGCAAGTTCAGTATCAGGCAAGTTAATCATTTCAGGCAAATCAATATTTAATATCTATTATCTTCATTGTCAGGTTTATCAATAATTAAAGATCATCCGTAGTTATGGTTGTACCTTTTTGATAGTCATGATCACTGGTACAGTACTCAGATTATTTACCTAAGTAAGTACCAGTGCAACGATGTAAAAACATTCAATTACAAGTAAAGGGCACACATTTAAAGTCCTACTTCAGTAAAAAATAAGTAGGAACAGCAAAGTGTCAAAAGTAAAATTTTTATTTATATGACAGCATCCTTATAATTATTATTATTTACAGGCTTTATGCTAGTAACATTGTTGGAGAAGTTTTCCTGCACCTTTAAATAATACGTAGCGTTGACGTAGGCTTTGGAGGGCGTGGCCGGCCTGTGTACTGTCAGGGAGGAATGGCGCTCGGCGCGGTATTTTGAACAATCGCCTTTTCCTTTCCTCGTTTTATCTGGAAACGTTGCCTAGCGTAAAAAACCACTGGTAAGTTCGACTATCTGCTGTCCCACTCTGGAGTTCACCGCCACACTGTATTCTGTAGAAAGCCACACACTTGAGAATGTGTTAAAATGTTGAGGTATAATGTTGTAGCTAGCTAGCTCGGGTTAGCAAGCTCAGCAAGTTTGCTAGTACAGTTGTCCTGCCCGCTGGGCTGCTGGCTTGATGAGGCTCATGATGATGATAATGATGATGGTGAAGCTAAGGTTAGACACCAGTGCAGAAGACAGGGGCCAGGATATTCCCTGCAGCTGATTGTCTACAATATTCTGTGCGCTGAGACAAAGTTTGGTGTGCACCAACACATAAGTGAATAACATGAACTGTCTGTTCTTTGCAAATGAAAGTAAAAGCTAAGTTAGCTGAACACTGACAGTTGTTTTGATTAGACTACTGCACGATAAACGCTGCATGTATATGTGTGTTTGTATGTGTGCGTGCGTGCGTTTGCGCGCTGTCAAAAATTGTAACAGCACAAGTCAGCAGTTACCGTCGCTGTTAGCTGTTTCCATGTTACTTAGCTCCGAACTTGTTATTGTATCAGACGGTTTTCTGGTTTAGAAACGGGTCTTGTATCTTACCTGAGTCAAACATTAGACTTTCACGACGTTCACTAACTAAAATTTGTCATTTATAACTGGTTAGGCCACGCTAACTTGAACCACAGCCCAAAAACACAGACTAAATATGCCGCTAGGTAAATCTAAAGGTGCAATTGTATTACGTGATGCATTAAATGTTATGATCCGGCTGAATATCTGAAGTGACAGGAGGAATTATTGAAAGCTAGCATTGTTTACATTGTCAGAGTTTGTTACTTGCTTGTAGCCTACAGTTATCAGCAACTATTATCTTCAGTTGCCATGCAACTGCTCTGTTTTGCGGGTAAGTGACTTAGCTTAATGTAAATAACACTAAAACGCAGTACCTCATCCTTTATAGCTCAGTGTTAGCTGTGGAGCTAACTGAGCTGATGACGAGGTAAAAATGGCGGATCTTTCGAAATCCAACCCCGGCCTGAAATAGTAACGCAGCCAGCAAACAGCTTGTCGCTTTTTCCTCACTCTTTGCCCCAACCGGGATCACTTGTGGGGGTGTTTTTGCATGATTGAGTGCAGCCCAGCACAGTTTCTGTTGGTCGCTTTCAACTGGGGACGTG
The DNA here is from genome assembly GCF_001640805.2 of Lates calcarifer. Classification (NCBI taxonomy): domain Eukaryota; kingdom Metazoa; phylum Chordata; class Actinopteri; family Centropomidae; genus Lates; species Lates calcarifer. Next base: position 19,125,587 of record NC_066841.1, read on the forward strand.
AAAACAATGAGAGCAGTTAGCTGTGTGTGTGTCTGTGTGGTATGGGGTGGGTAGGGTTCATATGTGCGTTTCGGTGGATTAATGTTGAGTGGAGTGCAGCAGGACAAAGATACGCCTGAGATGATCGGTGCGGCCTAGCTAACCCAGCATCAGCTGTCAGCCTCTGTCAAAATTACTTGAACTCAAATGTGACTCGTGCACACCTCCGTATTGATTAAATCTCACGTGATTACTGAAAACTAATTTACAGGTATCAGACCAAGCATTCTTGCTGAGAATACGGCTAACTCGTTAGCTTGTTTGTTTATTTTTCTTGTAAAGCCTTTGGAAGCGGACTGCATTCATACCCAAATATGTATGTTTATTAATCTTATAGAATCTTATAGAATTTACTAATCTTATCAAATGGAACAAATACAAAAAAAGAAAATTTTGTTTATTATTATTAAATGCATCGAGTATATGTAAAATAATCAACATACTTTATTACATACACCTGTACATTGCAGTTCAATACAGCTGTTCTGCCATAAAGCCTACTTTTATGATGCTTACAATGTTCTGGCTGTTTGACACTGTCATCGAAACATTAGCTAAATTATATGTTTCAGCACTGAGATGCCAGGCTGACATATAAGCCCACATCTGTGTATATGCCAGCAAACAAGAAATTAAAACAAGAAAAACAAGAAATTAAAGATCAGCATTAAAAAAAATTAACATACGTGAAAAAGTTTGCTGTTTTCTTACAGTTGCATCAACTAATGTACAGGGCAGGACATTTTGCAGCTGAAAAATAAATTTTTAGTATCACTCTGTAGTGGGCAAACCATAGAATGGGGAGAAAACAAATGTGTTTTAAAAAATGTCTTTGGCATTTCTGTTTTAAGAAAATTAATACTGGCTGATACTGATACAAATTTTTTAAAACCCTCAAATATTAATATTGGTATCAGTCTCACAAAATCTGTACAAGTTTAGCTGTAGGGGTCTGAGGTTGTAATGGTAGTATACTTTATTGCATTATATTGAGACCTGTTTCTAATATTCCACTTCATACATACAAAAAATTGAAAACACCCCTCAGTGTACAGTAGTCCTGTACAACACTTACACCTCTGACTTACATAATAAACATGTAATAGAACTGACATGATTCCAACAGTGTCACCAAAAACTGCTTTTGTATTGAGTTGTATTAATTGTGCCAATGGTCTGATGCATCAAAATCCAGAAACATATTTAATACATAAATATATTTCTACATTTTACCCTCACAATAAAAACTAACTGTGTTTCTCTTTCAGGATTAACAGAAAGCTGAGACTTTGCAAGCATGGATGTGGTGTCACCAGAGCTCAACAGCCTCCTTCCTGATGAGATCATGGATACTGAGGCCATAGAGGATGTCCCTCAACCCCAACCTGTCGCCACCACGGTCCAGTCAGAGCCCAGCGATGATACATCAGTCCCGATGGAAACAGATACGCCAATGGTTTCAGAAAGTTTGAGCCTGTGTTCAGATGCTGCTTCAACAGAACACACTCAGGATCTGACTACCTCTACAGCCACAGACTCTACACTCTGCATCAGCTCTGGAAGTCAGATTCCTATCTCAATTTCCAGTTCGTCATCACCCCTTCTTACCCTCAAACCAGCTCTGGCTACTTCCACAGCCACAACCAAAACTACAGATAGTGTAACTGGGACAAGTGTCTCTACAAGTGGGTTACAGAAGCTCACGGCTCCGTTCACCATCTCTCCTGCAAACCACCAGATCATTCTGAACAAGGTGGCCTCATCTCAAGCCACAGAAGCAGCAAAGTCTGTGGGTACACAGCCCCAGGTCATCAAGCAGGAAGGACAAAAACTCTTGGTTACAGCAATAGGAAAGTCAGGGCAACCTATTGTGTTGCAGTTGCCCCACACAGGCAGCAAGCCCGGAGTTTCACAGACTTCAGGAGATACCAAGTCTCAAGCTCCACAGTTTAAAGTGGTGACCATTGGTGGGAGGTCAGAACTGAAGCCGGTGGTGGGCAGTGCTAGCAATCAGGTGACCACATTACAGGCCCAGCAGCTGAAGGCTGTACAGGTAATATTGATTGTTTTGTGTTATAGTGCAACATTTAAATCAATGGATGTTGGTATTATTTGGCAAATTAATATTGTGGGCATTTTATAATTTGTTAAATATGTGTTACATATGATTACTATTCCTAATTTTAGCCCCAAAAAACATGATATTGTTAGATTGGATTTCAGGTTTCTGATTCTCAAACTTCTTTAGTATTTTAAAATGAGGCGAGAACAAAAGATTAGTCAGTAGGTCTTTGTTACAGTAGATACAATTAGAGATGACAATATACAAGATCTCAAGCTTGCTTGGACCAAAAAAGTAGTTTGATAAACACTTGCACAATGCTGTATAAATGGTGGGAAAGAGACAGAACAATAATGCAGATTTTGTCAGAGCATAAACCTGAGAATATGTATGATTCAAAAAGTCAGTCCCTAATACTTTGTACTATAATATGAAATGTGCTTGCTAATATTACTTAATATTAAAAGTTGGAGGAATTGATGTATGTGAAGATTGAATAAATCTTCAGTGACCAGCAGACAGACCTTGTTGTTTCACCACAGATTATCCTGATCAACACCAGTCCATGGATCTTCATACATTTTTTCTTAATGACTTACTAAGTACTTGTTGCACAGATCTGTTGCACTGATACTGCTATGATTCAGTGTTATTATATTGGCTAAATGTGACCATACTATTTCTTTGTCACTGTAGTCATATCATTAAAATCAGCACAGGCATAAAATGAATGTTTGTGCCTAAACATCTCCACTCATTGTCAATAAGTGAGAGAAGAGATAAGAGATTTGCTTCACACAGATATATTGGTACCAGTGTGTCTGTTGGTCAGTAAGTTAAAAGAAATTGCAGTACAGAAATGCTAAATGAGATTTGAGTTAAATGAGAAGTTACTAAGAACATACAATTGTAACTAGCAGTTGTTATCATTTTTTAATTTCTCTATGTATAAAATATCAAATATCAGAAAATCATAGTAAAGGGTGATGTCTTATAACAGTCTATAACCAAAGATACTCAATTTCATATGATATTAAACAGAAAAGCAGCAAATTCTTACATAAGAGAAGCTGAAGTCAGAGAATATATTGCATTTTTTGCTTGAAAAAGGACTAAATAAATTTATTTATGAATCAATTATCAAAATACTTGCAGTCCAATTTGGGAGTATAAACTCCCAAATATCAATTTCAGTATTGGCTTCAAAATTCCATTATCAGTCAGTTGTTCGGTGTAAGCAAACACCCAGAGCTTAGGTATTGAAACAAACTAACTAGAACATATCAGTGGCAGTAATTTAACTTTCATGAAGGTTTCTCTTTAAACTAAAGGCAATGTTTGAACAAAAGAAATGAAACACACACATTTAAATAGTAGCATTAGGTTATGAATGAGTGAGATTCATTTCTCTGACTTTCTCCACAGATTGCTAAGAAAACACCAGCATCCTCAGCTGCACCAATCAAATTTATCATCACAAAAACTGTCAACAGCAAAGGCCTAAGTCCTCAGACATCAGTTCCTCCTGTTATTGCTGGTAAGTTCATTCGAACTACCATTGTGTGATAATTGTACACCACTGACTTTTTGTTACTGTAGTCGCTTATTAAGACTAAATACACAATTAAGTACTGAAATGACAGCTTTTCTCCGATGCTCTGTTTCTGATGTAATTAAGCCACTTAAACCTTTTCTCAAATCTTGTACTATGTTTTCTCAGGACGGGTCCTGACACAGAATTCTCCAGTGATTCCCCCAAGGACCATCACTCTCTCTGAAACCCACAACACAAGTATACAGAGCATCCCTGGGAAAAAAATTGCGATATCACCTCTTAAGACTCCCAGCAAGGTAAATTTTACACACCATTTCTTTTTTTTTCTGTGATGTTTTTACAGATTAATTTAGTGTTGGCAAATTACAGGTGCTTTAAACCACCACAACTTTACAAGTGGTCAAGTTGAAGATGATTGCATTTTGACTTATTTTGCACAAGTGTTGTGTAACACTTGTGTTGTGTAACACTCGTACATGTGTAAGTCATATCAGTGGCCCTGAACCTGAAGCACCTACATGGAAACTCACCACAAGCGTGAGAAAAGTCGAATACTTTACTTCACACTATAGTTAAATCAGAGTGTTATGGCTAAACACACAACATTAATTCTTGATTGTATGAGAATTGTATTGTCAGTAACCTCCAGCTTCATGCACTACAACACCCAAATCTAGGCAGGTTGTTAGCTGATATGTTGTGAGAGTATTAATGAGATATCATATCTTTTTAGTATTTGAAGAGGTGAATAATTGGACTGATCATACTGTATTCTTCTTGTCTCTACCAGGTAACTGTGGTATCTGTGGCTTCCCCGACCTCCAACACCTCTCAGAAGTCAGTAGCGCTGCCTGTCAATGTAGCACTTGGCCAGCAGATCCTCACAGTCCAACAGTCCACGTCTGCATCTCCAGTTAAGGTGGCCACCAGCCAAAGCACAGCACAGGTAAGATCACATATTGTCAGCTGCAGTTTAGCCACATGTGCTCTTAACTGGAAACAGATGACTCTTTCTGTATCAACAATGAAGCACATGCAGATTTTTTTTAAATTTAGTTGACAGTTTCTGCTGGTGCTGCATTGCCAAAGCCACAGTCAGATCCAATGTAGAAAAGGCAGCGCACAACGTGTCGACTTACATGAGTTGGAAGTAGGGATGCAACAAAGGATTCATTTTCATTATCAATGAATCTGTCATTTGACATTCTGTCCGATGATTCCATCTTCCATCATTTGGTCTATAAAACATTAGAAAATGGTGAAAAATGTCCATCACAATTTTCCTGAAAGCCCAAACTGTTTAAAGTGTTAATTTTAGTAAAGATGTAAAGACATTTGCCTCTGTACTGTGTAAAGGACGTCTGCTCTTCTGTACCCGTTTACAGAGCATAAATTGTATCGTGTAATCTTACTTCTCTAAACCATTTTTTTATTCTAACTCATGCTATTAAGAGCAGACGTTGTTTTGTATCAGGTTCCTCCTTTCTACTACTACGAATGTCATTTTATGGCCAGCAATAAAAAACCTTTTGCCTAAGTTCTGACAACAGTTAGGCTTGATAGGAGTGTAAATCTGTTACGTTGTACCTTAAAGTTATAAGATCTCAGGCAGTGTTGATAGTCCTTTTGTCCTTTGGATCTAAAAGTGTCATCTTTTTTCATCTGAACAATTTCAGAGTATTAAACCAGTGCAGTCTGTGGCTGTGGGAGGCGTTGGTGGCTCCCAGTTCAAGACCATCATCCCACTGGCTACCCAGCCGAATGTGCAGCAGATTCAGGTGCCAGGAAGCAGGTTTCATTATGTCCGCCTCGTCACAGCAACAACAGCGAGCAGCACAGGACAGCCCAGTGGTCCCAGCACCAGCTCCATACAGACAGGTGATTTGTCAGCAGACATTTTCACAGTTGTGTTTATTTGGCAGATGGCACTTTAAGCAAAAGCAAATGCGGAAACTCCTCTGTGGAAACTCATGATGATTAATATCCCACAGCTAAACCTATGGTGGTCAGTACAGGAGCAGTGAGGATGTCTGTCCCTATAGTCCCAGCACAGACCATGAAACAGGTACCTCTGGTTTTCTGTAAATACTGTTTTATGTATCTTCAGACAGAGCTTCATGTGAAATGTCTTTGAGCTGCATTCATGGATTGCATTCTCTGTAGGTGGCACCTAAGCCTTTGACATCAGCAGCACAAGTAGTAACCACCACTCAGACCCAGCAACGCCTGATCATGCCTGCAACTCCACTGCCCCAGATCCAGCCCAATTTCACCAATCTCCCTCCAGGCACTGTCCTGGCACCAGCTCCTGGAGGTGGGAATGTGGGCTATGCAGTGGTGCCAGCACAGTATGTTACACAGGTTAGTGGAGTGTTGTTAGTGGTGTTCTTTTATAAATGCTGGTCTTAGATATGCATGTGTTGAGCCTTATCTGTTGTGTTTTCTTCCCTTCTGTAGCTCCAGCAGTCACCTTTTGTGACTCTTGCCAGCAGCTCTGGTTTCCCTGCATCCACTGGTATCCAGACTCAGGCCAGGCTGCCACTTAATGGGTAATGGACATATGTTTTCCTATTTATCATGTGGACAGACCAACCACATATACCCTCTATTTAAAACCGTGTTTAGAAAATCAGACCTAGATGACACACAATCTTGTGAACTAAAAAAGCAATTAGTGCTTAATGGGTTAAACAAATCAGCTACATAAAAAACTGGAGCCATTTAGTTACTTTTAAATGAAGTGTATTTTTGTATGTTTGCCAAAACACATGATAAACCTAGCAAGAAATGTGACCTTCCAAATCCCAAACTTGACAGTACAATTATTCTTTTAATTACTGATTATTAAATTATCTCTATTCAGCTTATTGTTCAAGCAGCAAAGGTGAATATATCAAAAATACTTAAACTGGTTAAGTAAAACTCAATAAAACTACAGAAAATAAATAATTTCTAGTATATTAAGATTAAGACTGAGTTAATTTCTTAACTGTACCAACTCATTGGTTAAATGTGCTATGGTTTACTTTTAATCCAAGCAATATTTTTCAATTGTCAGCAGCTTGTCAACGGCAGAAACAACCTCAAGACCAAGGAAACCATGCAACTGCACCAAGTCACAGTGTCTTAAACTGTAAGTAAGACTCTCATTGAGACTATTGTTTGTTTGTGACATACAGGTGTTGATGAAACTTGACCTTATGGGTAACTTTGTGTTTCGGATTAGCACTGAAACAGTGAGTCGATCAGCAGGAAACTGTTAGACTAATTAAGTCATTTTATATGCATATTTTTGGTGTAAGACAAGCAATTTACGTTTTCCAGTGTGGTCTTTGGGACATTGTGATATGAATTTTTAACTTTTCTCTGACATATTATAGACCAAATTCATTTTAAATCCAAAATAACCATTAGCAAATTAAGTAATCATTAGTTGCAGCTATATTCCTAAGCAGAGCAGAGAGCACTAAGATACAGGCTGGTAACTTGTTCAGGCAGATTTACTGAGTAGAGCTCTGTTTTTCTTCTTCTAGATACTGTGACTGCTTTGCAAATGGAGAGTTCTGCAATAATTGTAACTGCAATAACTGCTTCAATAACCTGGAACATGAAACAGAACGTCTCAAAGCTATAAAGGTAAGGAGGAAGTTCAGTATATGAGTTGTCTGATTGGAGTTACTACATGTAACTCGAACCAGATGACCAGATGAATAAAGGTGAAAATGTGTTCTCGCAGACGTGTCTGGACCGGAATCCAGAGGCCTTCAAACCTAAAATTGGTAAAGGCAAAGAGGGAGAGTCAGACCGTCGACATAGCAAAGGCTGCAACTGCAAAAGATCAGGCTGCCTGAAGAACTACTGCGAGTGCTATGAGGTGGGTTTTCCTTTATTGCAGTGTCTGCAGGAGCTGACAAATGTGACTTCTTTTTTTTTTTTTCCCCCATTCATATATTTTCCTTTGTTTCAACTCAATCAAGGCAAAGATCATGTGCTCGTCCATTTGCAAATGCATCGGCTGCAAGAACTTTGAAGAGAGCCCGGAAAGGAAGACGCTTATGCACTTGGCCGATGCAGCAGAAGTGAGAGTACAGCAGCAGACAGCAGCCAAGACCAAGCTGTCCTCACAGATCTCAGACCTGCTCATGCGGACGACGCCTGTTATTTCAAGCGGAGGCGGGAGGTACTGAAACAGTGGAGCACTTCGATCCTTGATATTACTATAATAGATAAGGTTGTTTATAATAATGATGATGATGACTTAAAGTTCTCTCATCTGTATGTCAGTCAGAAATACAGTGACTTGCAGCTCTGTAATTTTTATTGGACTCGCTGTGATTGTGGTTGATTATGTTGATAGATATCAATGTATGAAATCAAAATGAACAGTTATGCTGGTTGAAAAAACAGCATACAGTGCTGTTTAACTGACCTGCAGTAACATTACCTTGTCCAAAGTGAGAACTGTGTTTGGCCCAAAGTGATCCACTGAAAACGAGGTGACCCACTGAAAAGCTGCCTGTTGTTTTCTGTGTAAAATCCCACTGACTGACAGTGGGCTGGCCCACTTTAACTCTATAGAAAAGCAACGATATTCTTTAAACTTCTGTCTGTAATATCTGTCAGGTGTGTGCTATGGCCGACATTAAATCACACATCGCTGTTTAATGCAGTCAGTTTGACTGATCTTCTCAAGTGCAGAGGAAAGAAGGAAAAAAGTGGTAAGAATAAGGCAAAAGAGACCATGAACAGCTTGAAAAGGGGCGTTTGATTTCCTGAAAACTTTAAGAATTGGAACTTTAAGTTGGGTGTAGAGCTGTAGAGTTGTCATTTATTGACAGAGGTGGTGGATAGGGGTAGACTTTGGTAAATACAAGCAGTAACTGGAGTCGCCACCTCTGCTAACAGATAATGGCTGATGACGTGTAGGATGATGCATTTTCTTTCTAAGGCCTTGTGTCGCTTCCCCGCAGGTTGCCATATACGTTTGTAACGAAGGAGGTGCTTGAAGCGACGTACGAGTGTCTGCTGGAACAGGCCAAAAAGGCAGAACAGACTCATCAGCCTCAGGCCGAAGCAGAGAGGATGATCCTGGAGGAGTTCGGACACTGCCTCATGAGGATAATCAGCTCTGCAGGGAAAGCCAAAGCAGACTGTGCCTCCATCAACTGCTAGGCCAAGCGCCCTGAGGCCCTCCACCCTCTTACCCGCCCCGGCTGCAGGGTCTGAGACACATGGATTATGTCTGCTAACGTCAGCACTCTGTCTCGGACCCCTGGGGTTTCTCTCCTGCAGGGAAACAGGTTGTCTCCCTCATCAAAAGGCAGAACAATGGCCTGAAAGTAGACAGATTCCTTTGCCTGGGCCAAGCTAAGGCCAGCTGGAATAATAAACATGGAACAGTTGTTTTCACTGACCTACTGACTAAAGGACAAATGGACAGAGCAAATCGCCTCTGATGGATCTGCCTTCAAAATTCTTATCACGCTTGTTCACCTGTGATGGACAGAAAAGACTGACCAAGGTAGAGCTGAACAGGAATTTAAACTAAGTCTCTTCACTTTATTTTTCCCTACAAGGCCCTATCAGATCTGTTTTCTCCAAACCTTTGTTCTTCCATTTTTAATTCTATTTTTCTTTCTTTCCCATTTTGAGGTTTTTGAAAACAATGCCTGTAATTTTTATGTAATCAGTATATTTGTGCTTACAGTAGACAAACAGAACATGTATCTTTTGATATTTATTTTCACAAGTATTTGTAATCATTGTGAGCGCTAATATTGTGTGGCTTATAGTGCTGCAAACAGTTAATTATTAACCACGGCTAGGCTAAGTTGTTTCAAAGAAAATGAGTAGAGGCAATTTTAGTTTTGATCCTAAATGCAGTTTTAAGATCAATGCACACCCATAATGCATTATGCTCACAAACACACACAACAATGCTCAGAATAGTTGGCTATATTGGCAGAGGTACACATTTCTTCTGGTGCTGTTTTCTGTTTCATTAGTCACATGCTTACTGCACATTAAAAACACCATTAACTGAAAAGTAATTGGGACTTGTTAAGTGTTGTTCCTGACACTTGTTCCTAACTTAGAGCCCAGCAAAGAAGAACAAAGGGCAAATTACAGTCACCTGCTCCGTCCAAGACTGGTGTGAAATGAGTAGTAATTAAGAAATTAATTAATTGTTTGACAATTAATTAAGCCATTAATTCCATTTATTTTTGCCTCTTCCAGAGTCCTGATGTGATGTTTGCTGGCTCACTGACATAAGTTAAGGTGTCAGTAAGGCTGCAACTAATGGTCATTTTCATAATCAATGAGATTGACAGATTGTTTTGGCTCTAAATTGTCAGAAAGAAGAGCGGAAACCAGCAAATGCTTATCAGTCTTGCTTTTAAAAATGAAGCGATTATTCTGTTATCAAAATAGTTGCCAGTTAACTTTCTGTCAGGTTACTTATAGCTTCATCAAATAATAGCAGCTCCACAGTAGAATAGCTTCAGGACTGCCCCCCCCTCAAAATAACAAACACAAATGGCCAAGATCTCTCAACCAACCAAATTCTCCCAAAACTGTTCGAGACCTTTGAGATTTGAGTTTCTATCTTCCAGGAATCTTTATAGAATGGATACTGTTTTTAGTTTTTAGATGAGGGTCCCTGTTTTGTAAGGATATGTCCAAATCCATAATATGTGTATAAAAACCACCCACATATGACATTGACATTCCAAACTGTAACTTTCGAACGTCAGTGCCCATTTTAGTTAACGCATAAACATCAGGATGTTTTTCCTAAGATTTAATACTTCTTATTTTCCCAGATGTTGGAGCTGTTTCACCACCACCCACAATTTCTTTCATTTTTTTCCAGCTGTGTGCAGGTCCTCCATTTCCTCTTTCTGTTGTGGGAGAATGGTGTGTGTCAATACCACACTCAAAAATCAGCTGTATGCTTTGAGTATACTTTATTAAGTCACCACTCATGTAAACACAGTACAGACTAAAAACCTGCTCAGATTAAGTATATAGTAAGATTTGGGACACAATATTCATGTAGAGCTGAAATGATTAGCCCACTGACAGAAAATAAACCAGCAACTACTTGATAATTGCTAAATTGATTGATTTATTTATTCTGTAATTCTTTGTTCAAGCAAAAATACCAGATATTTTCTTGCTCCAACTTCTCCAAAGAGAGGATTTGACGATTTGTTTTTTTGTGTGATGTTGTTGAAAACTGAATCTTTTGATTTTTGACTGTTAGTTAAGACATCTGATGACATCTTCTTCTCCCTGGGCTCTGAGAAACTGCAAAATTTGTCATTTGATGGTGATGGTTTAGATGATGGTGTGTTTAGACAAAATAAGTTGATCAATGGAGAAAATAATAAATAGGCAGATTAACTGATACTGAAAATAATCATTAGTTGCAGCCCTAGTCTCATGCCCATGCATGTGGGTGATGTGATACAATGTCCTGTGGGTGGTTGCACCTCATTTCACTAATCAGCTGTTGGTAGCATTGATGTGCTAAGAGGTTTAGCAACGCACCAATAAAAGCAAAGGAGACGACCGCTAGCAAACAAACATGGATGTAAACAATGAAATTCCTCCATAAATGATCTCTGCAATGAGGAAACAACTGAGTTCAGTTCAGTAGGTCTCAAAGATACATAGTGTGTAAACATACACTCAGTATCCACTGTACAATGTAATGCAGTCTAATACAGCAGTTCTACCATAAAGTCTAATTGTATGACTATGATGCTCAGTTTTGGGGGTTCAGTTTTGTCACTACAGAGATGTGGATTGGACTGGATTATACTCCACTACTTGTTTCTAATGTATGCATATAAGATAGACAGAAAACTAGGAACACCTCTCAGTGTGATATAGTCCAATACAACATCACCATTAACATTGCCCTCAGTGCTAAAATATATCATGAAATTTACACATTTCCAGCAGTATCATCAAAAACTGAACATTGACCTTGTAAAGGACGACTTTATGATTGAATTGCAGTTGAATGGAGTAAAGTGACCACTGAGTATAACTATTCAAAATTTCACGACATGTAGCTAATAGTTTGTGGGATTTCAGTCTGACGTCTGAGGAGAGACAACTTATCCGTTTTATTTTATTTTGTCACAGTATCAGCTTTTGTATATGACTCACCACTTTGTCAAATATAGAGTGATAAAATCCACTTTTGCCAGGAATCAGTGTGGCTGAAATTCTCTCAGATTATATGTCCATGTCCAGAAAAGTATGCAAAACATTACTAGAACAGAAGTGCACTCTGAGTAGAATGAGATGTTTTGTATTTCTACGTGTAAATGCTCTCAAGCTCTCAATTTTGCATTTGAAATATGCAAAACACTACCACAAAGGCACAATTACTATATTGTGACCTATTTTTGTAATTACATAATGCTCACTAATGTAGCATCGTTAGACATCTCTTTCACACAAATTAATTTATAGTCCTCCTTACATTACCCCAACCATGCCTTCTCCTCAACAAGACATTCAATGACAGAAGTGTCTGCTGTAGAGTTAGCAGCTCATCACTGTGGCTGTAGCTGAATGAAATGTGTCACATGCCCTATCATCCTGACTTTAAATAGTCATTAAACTATATAATGTTTTTTTTTTAAAGATGAAAATGTGTCTGTATGCCTTTAATGTAATGAAACATCATTGTTTATTATTTCCACATAAAAACAGAGACAGGGAAAACGAAGTGGAAAGCTTTACTATTTTGCACCTAGAGTTTAATATTTTGACTTTACCGCCCCAGTCTTATACATGATGTCCATGGCTGTCCCCCAACAAAACTGAGGACACAAAATGGAAGATTGTGGACCTGACTGTTTATATTCTAAATCAGTCATGTAAGTGTCTAACAGATTTCAAATTAATCAAATTATGTAGACCTCATGATATTGACTGGGGCTTCTGGGCTTCCTGGGGGTCAATGGGCAGTTTCCTGCTTTGCCTGATTAGTAATCCAGTCCTGGGTATGTCACTCAGAGCTGACCTGCAGTATAAGTATCCACTGCTGAATAATACAGTGGCTGTACAGTGGCTAGGGTATAAAACCATCTCTAAAGCTGTTTGTGAAATGGATGAGACCTGGAACTGACAGGACCATGGACAGTTTATGACATAATGTGCCCCTGGGCACAACCATGTAAAAGCCTTCCTCATCCTGCCACAAAGGAGCAACATCCCCACACACAATGAGTATACATAACACATAACATATTTCTCATTTGTGGCTCTTTATGGTCGTTTTGTGTATCTTTGACAACATTTTACATCTCTTTGTGCTGACTTTGAATCGTTTGTAGTTGTTATGTGTCTTTTGTTGTGTGTGTTTGTAGTTTTGCGTCTCATTTTAATAATATTTTTTGTATCTTTCTGGGATATTTTGTAGGTGATGAGCGGGGGCCCCCCTGACCAGGCCCACTGTCCATGGACTTTTTATAAAGCTGGCAAACAAGGCAAGAAGTTCTAACTGAGATTGCCATTTAACACCACCTCGAGTTTGGAATCAAACTCACAATCTCTACTTCACTTCCTGTGTCTAAGCCACAAATATTTGTTGTCGCTGTCCACTTAGTTATCTTATTTTCTGACACGATGAGTGAAAGTAACAAACTGGTTTTAGATGCACCCTCCTACATTACATTTGTTAAATCATACTGACCAGTATTGAGGATACCGACCTATTCTAAGTGACAGACATTCAAGTACCATGGGCAAATATGTACACCATATACTTGCAAAATATATATTGGAGCACAGAAACACTCCTACAACAGATGCTGACCTCAGGTTTTTTCCTCCACTACATTTTGAATTTTGGCCTAGTTCCACTTCCCCTTAATGAAAAATCATGTTTGCCAGTATAGCAGCCATCTTTTTCTCCTCTTTTTTGTTTGTCTTCGTGACATTGTTTATGATGTAAAGCTATACCATCTGTAATGGTTATACATATTAGCTAAAAAACAAAACAAAACATGGTTTCATGACCACCTTAGTTTAGTTATAGATTGAAAATTAAATACAGTATTATGAAGTTTCTTGATGCCATAGTTTTCCTGCACCTTTTTAAGTGATGATTCAGCTTGCTAAAAATCGACCGTTGCCTGCTGTTGGTCATTGTCACTGACACACAGGCAATATTATTAATTCTACTACAGTAGTCTCCACGGTTGTTTGAGAGTTTTATTACTGCATGACTTGCAGAACAGCTGCAAATATGTTTTTACTCACATTTAAAACTGGGTCTGAATAAGATTCAGTGTCATTTTATTGCTGCGTTTACTCTCTCTCAATACACAAGTGACTTAATATATATATTTTTTCCTACATATGCAGTAGTATTCCCTGAGTCCCGTAAATACACTTACGTGTAGAAAAGAGTTCCCCATTAATGTTTGTAATTTCGAGACGAAGGGATTTGTAATATTGCATATCCTGCTCAGTAGGTGGCGGTAATGCACACAGAGCGAAAACTCAATAAAACAGAAGAACGTTCAGCTACACTTCATACACACCCCACACCAGTTGGTGGCGGTAATGCGCCGCCGACTAACGTCGAAGAAGAAGAAGTTTGGAGGCCAGTCGAGTGATAAAAGTATCGTGCGGGTGAAGCTCAGGAAAAATGATGAGACAGAAACGGTTAAATTTAATCTTTAAGCGTTTACATTTGTGTCTTTGAGCATATCAGATAAGTCCTGTCGTCATGGTAGCCAGTTAACTTGCTCCACCATTTTGTGCATGATTTTAGAACGAGGTTTCGTTCAATAACGTTAGCTGAAGTTACCCGTCTACACGTGGGGAGGCTTGTTCGTCAACTGGGTAAGGGTGTTGTAAATGAAATCATTTATTAATCTTGTTTTTGGTGGTAATGAATTGTAGACAGCACAGTAAGCCTGCTTCATGTAGGAAAGTCACTACCACCACACCTCGTGGTCAAGAAGTCAGCGGGGTCCAGCGTGTGTTAACGCGGCACGTTAAACCCCGGTGTAAAAACTGTTGTTTGGTAAAAGCTCGCATATTGACCAAGATAATATATCAACAGAACACAACTCAAGACATTTTATGAAGTTTAAATAACACCTCTTCAATTCGGCGTACATCATACAAACGTAACTTGATTATTGTTCAATAGTAAAGTGTACACGTGTATGCTTTTGTGTTGTGTAATTCACAAATGACGAACCGTTGCACACTATTGCACACGTGGTCTTTAGAATGTAAATGTTCAAGGTTAACATCTAAAAATCTAAATACATCTTGTTTTTCAGGTCAACTGAAGAAAGGCGGTTCCGGTGAAATGATCTTTGTGGACCTGATATACATGTATGTATTGCAGCTCTGTCATTTTCTATAATAAAGTGAATGGACCTATCCCAATGATTATATCAATCACTACCCATCTGACCCATTCATATGTCTGGGGGAGATTATCCATGAACTTCTAAATGAGGGTTTTGGCATTCATCTTCCAAATAAGCAGCTTGCTGCTGGTGTTGGGTGTACAACAGATGTGGATATACATTTTCAGTTTGCTTTAATATCTGTTTTTTCTTTCAGGGTCGTCCAGCTGAAGTGAAGGCAGAGCTTATCTACCATAAGCTCTTGACTGGTTTGTCTGATTTTTATTTTAAGCTTGTAATTTGCCAAATAAATACTTGTGAAGTAAAGTTGGTGTGTGTGTTGGTTTTTGGATGGTGAGGAATGTGCAGTACTTGACTTTCCTTGCTTATTACATATGTACTGACTTTTCAGCAAATACAGAGGAAGTTCATATTTATAGTTTTACTTAATCCTTTCATTTCCTCTATCAGAGTGGCAGTGATGGAAAGTAACAAACTGCATTTACTTAAGTAGTGTACTTAAATACCATATTTACATTCTTGTACTTTTAATTCTATTTGATGCCATTTTACATTTCACTACATTTCAAAGGAAAATTTTGTACTTTTTACTCCATTGTATTTCTTTATTTGTTAATTATAACACAGCAATATATTTATGTCGGAAGAGGTAGTCAGATCTTTCACTTAAGTAAAAGTAGCAGTACCAGAGTGTAGGAATACTGTCCTGTATTAATGCATACATTATTTTATTGCTGCAGCCGGTGGAGCTGAGTAACTGGTTTACATACTGCTTGGGAGTTTGGGTACTTCTCCCACTGCTGATTAAGAGTAACTGCATTTATATATGAAAGGCTTCACCATGAAAGTATATTACAACAAGAAGAACTCAGTTATTTCATATTCAGTACTGTGAAATGTAAAAGTTTCTATTACTTCTATTACTACGTTTAAGAATTTATAATAAAATATAACACTAGCATTGTTTGATCTGTTTTTATTTCTGCATTACTGTTTAGCTGTTATTGTAGCAATTTGAACATAACTTAAAAACACAAATTATATAAAACACAACTGAAAATGACAATTACAAGTAAACAAATAATCATTTAGTGAGTTTTGCTATTGCAGGAAAACAAAAAGTAAATTGAGTTATCTACTTAAGTATAATTTTGAATGCAGGATTTTTGTTTGTATTGTAATGTTTCCACATGCTGATTTTGATACTTTTACTCAAGACTTAAGGATCTTAGTACTATTAATACTTGTATGAAATACTCACTATAAAATGACATTTGAACATTTAATACCTTTAGATGTAAAACGTTCCACATGTATTATTCAGTGTCAGGATTTATCTTGTAAATGTAATGCATGTTTGTGCAACATTAGAACATGCAAACTGCACAAAACGCAGATCACAAGTGGGACACAACTGAAAAAAGCAAAATATTACAAATAAACAGAAATAAAGTAAAGATAATTTATGCTATAAGACAAAATGCCGTGTCATTACATCGTGTCTACATTTTCATATAAAATTTGGGATGTTCTGGATGCTTATCCACGAGGATATAAGTTTTGTTTAAAGAAAAATGAAACAGATCTTCTGCTTGGTTCACATTACTGGTGACGTTAGCATTGCTAGCTTGTTGCTACATGGAGCGGGGGAAGGGGGAGGGGGGTTGGCCGTCCCCCGGAAGCTGTTCTTCTTCGTGGTAGGAGGAGACAGTTACTCAGTGCCACGTTGATGGAGACCAGTGAGGACGTGGAAATCCGTCTGCAGTCCGCAGCCGGGACCCGGTAGCCTCCTGTTCGTGTGTTTTCACAACCGTTAATCCTTGAGCAGAAACGAAAGGAGAACTTGTACTGTGCTTGTCATCTATTTTATGTGTGCGTACATGTAAGAAGAAGCGAGGAAGGGAAGGTAAGCCGCTTTAGTGAAGTAATGAAGATCTGTGAGTGTGTAACTGTCCTCACTGTTGTATTTTGCACAGGCAGCTAACAGGCTAGAAATATCTAACCCCTTGTAGCTGTACCAGTACATGCAGTACCATGTACTAAAAGTGACAATACATTTCTGGACATTGCTCTTACTCCTTAGGCTGTTAGCTTGCTGCTAGCTCATTGTGTTTCCTGATGTTAACCTCTGAAAGCAAAAAGTACACCTAGTTTATTCAGAGCTACATAATGCAAATGTAATGTCCAGTGTATCTGCAGGTCTTGAAAAGTCTTAAAAAGCAATGGCTTTGATTCAACCCCAAAAGAGGCCTTAGAATGTATTAAACATTCAAAGGCAGCATTGTTATAAAATGCTTGGAAATTTTTCATTGTTATTGTTGTAGACCTCTGACCTTTAGTTAATTATTTTTTAAACTGGTTAATCCACCTGTCCATCTGTCCACTTTCTGTTGCTCATCCAGGTCCAGGTCAGGTATATTTGTGAAACAGGTTTTTAACTGCACTGCAGAAACGCTGAATGTTTCCTCTGGAGCAGCTCTACAGTACAATGCAGTAGTATCCATGTAATAATTAGTGTCCGTCAAAGTAGGTAGTTGTAACTGTGTAACTGGAGTTGGAGTAAAAGCCAAATTCATTGTTCATAAATCTGTCCCACACAGACAACGCCATTATTTTATGCTTTAACCAGTTTCTATTTGCCTCCTCTTACTTTACTTTCAGAGGTCACACAGAATGCATTCATAATTTTCTGTAACTATGCTGGTCATTACTGAATGATCCTTCAAAATCTCTGCTTTTTTTTCCCCCCTCCAGGATGAAACTCAAAGAAATCAAGCGCACAGCCATCCAGAGCTGGAGTCCTGCTCAGCACCACCCCATCTACCTGGCTACAGGTATGAGCATGCAGCAGAGTGTTTGGTGTTTGGCTAGGACACAAAGAAAGCACTTGATTTGTTTGCCTTTCTGATCCAATGGCAAATGACAGCAACAGAGAAAATGATACTGCATAATTTCAGTATACAGTATAAATATGTTTAGTATATTTGACATTAGGAGGATGAGGGCATTGAATCACACACGACACTATAGAGTTTTGGGCTGCAACTATTTTCAGTATTTTCTGTATTGATTAAATTGCTTATCAATTCAAGCAAGTAAAGTTCTAATCTGTTATCGATACTGCTTATCCTTTGAGATGGAGGCTGGGGCCAATCCCAGCTGACACTGGGCGATAGGTGGGGCACACTAATTGCCAGTCTGTCAAATATGGGAAATTTAGAGTCACCAGTTAACCTAACCTGCATGTCAACTGTGGAAGGAAGCTGGAGTACCTGGAGAGAACCCACGCAGGAACAGGGAGAACATGCAAACTTCACACAGAAAAGCCCCGGGGTTCAAACCCAGACTGTGAGGCAACAGTAATCACTGCACCACCGTGCGGCCCCATAAAACTGTAAAATGTTTTTGCAGAATAATGTAATTCTGAGAGGATGGAAGGAGTGAACATTATCCCAGAAAGATGTAGGGTAATGCTGTCTTCATGTCGTATGTGATGGATGGTAGAGTTGTGAAGGATTCCCATGTTTATGACCTGCGAGAGTTCATCATTGAAATGGATGTATGGTTACCGAATTAATGAGGATTAAGATTGTGCACACAACAATATTGACTTTGCCTCATGTGACACATCCATATTTATCTGGCTCTCAGGTCCCTTTGTATCATCACATGCTAAGTCAGATATATTGGATCTGTTATGTTGAGAGCTACTGAAAGCATGGCATAAATTCTTGTTCTATTTCAAAGGGCATACACATTATTAACCATATGATCACTATTTCATGTTTATTTTTATATAAACACATCTATAATCCAGTAACTAATGGATATTTTTGTTATCAGTTAATCTACTGATTATTTCCCAGGTTAACTGACTAATCGTTTGGTTCATAAAACATTAGAAAACAGTGAAAAATGTCCATGAGAGCCCGAGGTGATGTCATTAAATGTCTTTTTATCTGACCAATGATTCAAAATCAATTCATTACTTTGGCACAAGGAAAAAGGAGCAGATCCCACATGTTCAGTACCTGTGATCCTGAAGTGTTTGGCGTGTTTACTTGGAAAAGGACTTAATTGTTGAAATGGCTGCAGCTCTGTACCAAAGGTTCCTGTGCTCTCTTTCTGCAGGAACATCAGCCCAGCAGCTGGATGCCTCCTTCAGCACCAATGCCTCCCTGGAGTTTTTCGAACTAGATCTGGCTGAGCCATCTCTGGACATGAAGTCATGTGGCAGCTTCTCATCCACTCACAGGTACTGGAAACTGCTGACTACACTGTGGTTGGCTGTTGTAGACCTGCAACTAAAATGAGATTTAATATTTTTATTATACATGAATCTGAGTATTCTGTCATCTATGACAAAGCAGCAAATATTCACAGGTCAGAAGCTAAAACCAGAGAATCTTTGTTGATTTTTTCCTTAGAATAATGACATAAATAACCAATTATCAATATATAGTTGCTGATTGATTGCTACTGGTTTTAGCTCTAGTCTCATCACGCCTGTTTTGTCTTCTTTTCTCCCCTGCAGATACCACAAACTGGTTTGGGGTCCGTATGGAATGGACGACCAAGGTCACCCAGCTGGTGTCGTTATCGCAGGAGGCGAGAACGGCAACGTCATCCTGTACGACCCTGCAAAGATCATCTCTGGAGAGAGCGACGTGATCATTGCTGAGAGCGACAAGCACACGGGGCCAGTGAGAGCTCTCGACGTCAACCCGTTCCAAGTATGGTCCATTAAATCCAGTGTCTGTGAATTTGATATTGCGGATGCACTTTGTTTAAAACAGGGTCCAGCTGCTCTTATTGTACTGTATTTTGTTTTCTTCTCATTACCAGACAAACCTGGTCGCATCAGGTGGGAATGAGTCTGAAATCTATATCTGGGACATGAATAACTTTGGTTCTCCAATGACACCTGGACCTAAAACTCAGGTAAATTTTGAAATCTTTCAGCTACACTCGACATTTATTTCATTCTCGATCATTTGTAAATCTTTATGATTCATTAAAATGTGCTTACTGTGTCATTACAGTAGTTTTATAATGCACTTAATTATTTTATCAGGTAAGTCTGTTAATGAAAGGCAGTGATTATTTTTCAAAGATTTTTCCGAGAGACCTGAGCACATGACGCATTTTAACAACCAGACAATCAGCACATATAGAGACTGTGGTGTAGGTGGAAGATACCATGTACATGGACTTATCTACATTTAGAACAGGTCTATGACTAATTAAGAAGTGATATTTGGAAAGCATCAAATTCAGACTTAAGATGAGTTAGAGCCGGTTTTGGATTGAAACCACGAGCAAGTGAAATTGTCATCTGTGTTCATGTTAAATAAAGTTGTGTCATCCCCACTGATCTGTTATTGTGTGATGATGTTTTTGACGTAGTCTCTATCATCTCATGCATGTAAATGATATTTTTTAGTAGTTTGGATGGCAGTAAAAGCCCATGCTTTTCTTGTCTTACAGCCTCTGGAGGACATCAGCTGTGTGTCATGGAACAGACAGGTCCAGCACATCCTGGCCTCGGCCAGTCCGAGCGGCCGAGCCTCAGTGTGGGACCTCCGCAAGAATGACCTCATTATTAAAGTTAGCGACCACAGCAACAGGGTACGTTGTTCTTTGGTCTTACCAATGTCTGTCCAGAACTAAAGAATCTTTGTTGTATTTCTTGGAATCCTTTGGCGCTGTGTGTTCAGCTTAAATGTTTGTGTGGATGTCTTTGTTTTTAGATGCATTGCTCTGGACTCGCTTGGAACCCAGAAGTGGCCACTCAGCTGGTCTTGGCCTCGGAGGACGATCGGATGCCAGTCATCCAGATGTGGGACTTACGTTTTGCTACCTCTCCTCTCAAGATTCTCGAGAATCACACACGGTAAATAGATCTGTCTGTCATATTTTAGATTTTCCTCATTGTCATCAAATCCCACGAAAAGATCCAAACCAGCAATGAATGAGTATGAATGTATCCTACTAACAGTGATTGTCTGTGTATCAGAACCCTGATACGCCTTATTCCTCTGTGCCATCGGGCTCCACTGTTGTCCAACAACTGTACAGTGAGCCACACTGTTGCACTGGGTGACACTTTCCTTCCTTACCATCAATGCACACACTGTAGTTTATTTTGAGACAGTCCTACATACACCGTCCTGCTATCCCAAATACTCAGTAGAGCACCAAATGTGGATTAATCCGCTGCTGAAAATAGTCCCCAACAAATGCACTATTTCCTCAGCTGTTTTAGGAAATTACTGAGCCGCTTTTAAACATTAAATTTAATAATTTAAAAATATGTTTTTAATCGGAATGAGTGAGAGACTGGAGATGTCAGAGTATTAAGAGACAGGCTTTTAATGGGATTTGTTGACAGTAAGAAAAATATAAATTACTGTCAACCTTATCCTGTATGTATGATGCTTTTTAAGACATAACTGTACTGGTCTTTATTGCAGGGGTATCCTGTCCATCGCCTGGAGCTTGGCTGATCCCGAGTTGCTCCTGAGCTGTGGGAAGGACAACAGGATCTTGTGCTGGAATCCAAATACAGCAGAGGTAAAAGTTTACCACAGATGTCATTTAGATTATTGACGTTACAATACAGCTTTTACTGAGCGTTGAAGACAAACCTGCTCAACTGTTGTTGTCTAAGTAAACTTGCTTGAATCTTCAGGTGCTGTATGAGTTGCCCACAAGCAGCCAGTGGTGCTTTGACATCCAGTGGTGCCCCAGGAATCCTGCAGTGCTGTCGGCCGCAGGATTCGACGGACACATCGACATCTATTCCATCATGGGAGGCAGCAGCCAGGCGCAGAGCCAGAGACATGCTGACCAGGTAAGATTAAGTCTCCTGAGAACAAAACGTGTATCTGCTACAAACAGAGGGTGGTTGTTGTGTAAATGCAGAGGCAGCTTTCTTGTGTTTGATAATGTGTAGTTAAATCTGTGAAATGTAAAATATGTCAAGCAGCGTATCACAAATTGCATCCCACATGTTTCAAATGTGTATCGGGATCAAGAAAATGCTCTGACTCCATTGTTTTGTCTTTTAATTTCCTGTGTTTGAGTGAGGAGTGTGTTGCACTCTGTAGATTGATATCTGATATCTAAATTGCCTGGTCTTTTTAGTCTTATTATCTGGTGGCCAGATTTTATGGCCCCCTAAAACCAGGTTGTGTTTAGGCCAGGCTGTGAGATCTGATCAGGTATTTACCATACCCAGCAACAGCAAGCAGAGGTGAAGAGATAGACTTAAGAAATGGAATAAAAATGAAAAAATTGATTAAGGTAAATGTAGTCTCAGTTAAATCACAGTGATCCACTTAACTTACAGCAAGGAAGGATGATAACATGTAATCGTCCTTTTTTTATATATTTTGCCATTATGTTTCGTAGCTGGTTCTTTGTTATGATGATGCTTCTCAGATACCTGTGTGACTGCTGGATGCTGTTGGGTATTTGGGTTCTGAACTCACCCACCTCCTCTTTTCAGCACAGCACATCATGAATTACACATCATTTGTTTTCTGGCATCTTGTTTCATGTCTAACCTGACTCTGGGTGTCTGTTACAGATTAGCAACTCATTTGGTAACATGGATCCTTTTGGGACAGGACAAACATTGCCCCCTCTGCAGCTGCCCCAGGCTCCTGCCACTCCAGCTACAGTAAACCCCCTGAAGAAGCCCCCCAAGTGGATCCGCAGGCCTGTCGGAGCTTCGTTTGCTGTGAGTCCCCGTTTCTTTACCTTTCATGAGTATCAGTATTTTACCATTCCAAACACTTACATTCTTTTGGCTTTTGTTCACTTGTAGTTTGGTGGGAAGCTGGTATCTCTGGAGAACCCAAAGCCGAACCCTCAGCAGCCTCAGCAGCCCACTTCACATGTCGTACATATCAGTCAGGTTGTTACAGAAACAGCCTTTTTGAAGCGCTCCGATCAGCTGCAGGCCACCCTGAATGCAGGCAGCTTTGTGGATTTCTGCCAGGAAAAAATCGATGCAGCTGAAAATGAGTTTGAAAAGACCGTTTGGTCTTTCCTCAAGGTATGAAACTGAGAAAAAAAAATCTTCTCCTAGCAAACCAAATAATACAGTATCATTTTTAATAGATATCATTTTCTGTTTTCAGGCTAATTTTGAAAGCGATAGTTCGCAGCAAGTACCTGGAGCTTCTGGGGTACAACAAAGAGGAGTTAGCCTTAAAGGTGAGATGTATTTTCTAGGCTTTATGATGCTATTTACATATTTTCTCAGAGTATATTCTGTTGGACAGTTGAATCCATTGTCTTTTAGTACTTCTTGTGATGAATGTGTCCATTTTGTTGATTTTGTCAGATTTCAGCAGCGCTGGAGGAAAAAGCTGCTGACCCTCCGATGGTAAGTTTGTTTAGCGCAGTTCATTTTGTGAGGCATTTTAGTATGATGTATAGGAAATTCACTTTTTTGCTTAGAGACAGATGAAAAAACCCACCACTCTAATGTCTGTAAAGAATAAATGTAATGGTATTAAGAGGAGCCTTCTAGTCTTAATTGGAATGGCTGGCCATGGTAAAGGATATACTGTATATGTGATGGGGAAAAAAACATTTTCCTTGAGGAATAAGGGGAGAGACTTTCTCCAGAAAATGGCACTACCTGCTTAGCAGCAAACATAGATACAGCTAGAGACTAGCTGGTGAACACAGTGGAGCATTTAGCAGCTGAAGAGTGTCCCTTCCATTCCCAGTTAAGTGACATGCTTCTGAATTGCCCATTACCACACGACAATACATCACATTTGTTCTTGCTTACTGTGCCGTCCACATTCTTTCACTGATGGTACAATGAAACTGACCGACTGCTGTTCTAGCATTGGCAGAAGTTGTCAACTGTTGCTGTCAACTGTTCGTCTCTGTCTTATATTTTGCAATAAGGAAGTGTTGCAAACGTCCGTAAAGATGAGCCGTCTCAGTTCTACAAATGCTACTTCACTTTTTGAAACTACTTGGAGGAAGCCTGGAATAATTTGCTCAGACGCCGTCATTCGCATTTGACTCTCTCCTCTTGCACGTGGATGGTGTTTGTGAACTGGTCCCACTCTGAGGAGTAAATACGTTTTCTATTCATAGAGTTGTTTCTACCACTGAACTCAAACATGAGCCTGACTCCAGTGTTACATCCAAACTTAGAGCTGAGCTGAGTTTTTCTGCAGTCTTAAGTTTCCAGGGCCTGTGGCTGAACCTGCTTTTACTCTAGCCACTGCCTGGAAATGGCCTCCAGCCAGAGCTCTTTTTAATTTTATCCATGTCATCATCTTGATGTGGCCCAAAGAGCTGGTCCTGAGCTGTCATTACCCACTAAATGAAACCAAGTCGGACCATAGCCAGCTGATCCCACACTTAAGAAACCTTTTTTCTTTTCTATACATGAATTATATGTTACTTTCAGCATCGTATATCAAACATATCCTACCAAAAATGGTTACATTTTGGGACATAAATCATAGAATATGAGTTGTAAATTTGTGGTCCACATTTTCTCTAGTGGTTGTCTGAGCCGCTGGAAGTATCTTGGCATTACTTTCCATTTCAGTTCGTAGTATTTGAATTAGTCAAATGCGCCTCCCTACACACCTCGTCCCAAATATATTTCTGAAACATCTGTGTTCATCTCAGCCTCCCACTTCTCCTTTATGTTACATTTGAAATTCAACCATCGTCCCTGACTCTGAATATTTTCCTTCATTGTTCAGGTGGAGGTGCCTGCTCCAGTCAGCCTGCAGCCTTTACCAGACCTCAGCCTCGTGCCACCTGCTGACAATCCCGAGGCAGCGTTCGACATGATCGCTGCAGCAAACCTTCAGCCTGCTGCCACACTTGAACTGGACTCCGCTCCTGAACCGGAGACTGAAGAACCGACAGCGGCAGCAGATCCAGAAGACGATCTTCTTACAAGTGAACCAGAGGAAAATGCGGACCAGGCTCTCCCAGAGGGGGAGGCTGAGGAGCAAGAGGGGGAGGAGATCCCCTTAGAGGAGGTAGAACTTACTTCTATTTGTACATAGATGCTGCCCTCTAGGACTAACTGAAAATTACTGTCAAACTCATCTGATGTGCACTGTTAAAGGCTCCGCACGCAACAGTAAACACATACCGGTGATTTTAATTATTTTGGTTGATTTCACCTTCACCCAGGACTGTGTGAACATGTACGCCAGGTCCGCCCCAGTACCCACACTGATGAATTAACATCAGCTGTCACAGCACGCCCATTAAGACGGTGTAATTCTAGAAGCTTCACAGATACATAGTTCAATAAAGCTCAGGTGCTTTGTTGGTTTTAGTTAATTTCTCCATATTGAACAAATGGGTCAGATCAACCATGCTACCACACCACTGTCACATGACTGTGAAAAACATTTTATTTTGGGTTCCATCAGTATGATATATATATATATACATACATATGTGTGTGTGTATGATAAGAAAACTTATATATCTATATATTTTTTTTCTTTTCTTTTTTTTTAAGGAAATTATACATTTCTAAAAATCATTGATAAAAGGATTTGATATTTACTCTTCAGATGTGCAGTATTTTTATCATCACTCATCAAGTAGAACAGATTTTCTCACAGAGAACCAGTGGAGGAGGTTCTGCCATAATTTGCATTTGGACATGATTAATAATATTCTGGCTGAATCCAACATGTCATATACTTCATCTTTTTCATGTTTGTTAATTACTGTCGGTCCCTTCAGCTAACGAGCACATTACCACCAGCAGCAGGACTTCAGTGCAGCGGTAGACCGTGATGAGTAGTGGAATATATTTAGCTCTGTATACTGCTCCAAAGACCAGTGTTTAAGACCACAAGTGTGGGTAGTGGGACTAACACCTCCATCTCTGTGTTCTCACCCTCAACCTGAGAAGAGGTGTAATCAGCCAGAATAATTGAAAACACCTGTGTGGGTGTGTAAGGCCTTTTAAATCTAACAGACCGTATATAATCCGTCTTGGATGTTTTTTTTTTAGCCGTGCTAGCTCCAGCATTTTGGTCGATCACCACCACTTTAGTCCAGACTGAAATAACTAATAGCTACTGGATGGAGGAAAAACCAATACTGATTGTTTATTATATATTATTTGATTATTGGTTATCCTGTGAAAGGCAAGTGGTGTTTTTTTTAATGTATCAGCCATATTTATTATTTATAACCCACCACTCTGAGTGCTTGGAATTGTTTTATGGCACAACCCCACCCGTGGATGAGGAGACATTTTTCCTCTTTCAAACTTCGGGATGGGTTGCCACAGAGACGTTATAAAATTTGGAACAGATGTTTCCCCCTACAGGATGAATCATAATCACTTTGCTGATGCTCTGATCCAGCACCACCATCAGGTCAAAATTATTATTAAACTAATGATATTTCCATTAGCCTCAGCTGCACTTTGTGTTGCTAATGAGCAATGTTAGCATGCTAACACACTAAATTATGACTGTGAATATCTGCTTGTAGGCCTGAGTACAGCCTCACAGCAGCCAGCATAGTCTTTTGAAAAAGTAGTTCGTATCCTGCAGCACATGGGGGAAGGAGAGGAGAAAATATGAAGCATCATGAGATGTTTCTCTGGTGTTTCAGGAGACGGCAGCACCAGTGGAGGAGGAGCCCAGTCCGGCTGAGACCTCTGCTCCAGTTCAGGAGCCCACTCAGGTCCCAGCTCCAGCACCTGCTACAGGAGTCAGTCTCAGCATCAGTCAAGGTAACAAGCTCTGCAGTGTTTCAAAACTCATACATTATTATACTCACAAAGGCCAGCGGGGTTTGTTTAAACTCTTCGGCTTCAGTGATTGGTTATTATTACACTTTTTTTCTTGCAAGATGTGGACGGCCTGATCACACAGGCTCTGCTGACCGGAGACTTCGAGGGCGCTGTTAACCTCTGTCTGCATGACAACCGGATGGCCGACAGCATCATCCTGGCCATCGCTGGAGGGGCCGAACTCTTAGAGAAAACTCAGAAGAAGTATTTTACAAAAACACACAGCAAGATAACAAAGGTATGTAACGACCGGGGGGGGGGGGGGGGGGTGAAGGTTGAAGTTTATTGTTAGTGATATAACTGTGTTTTTGTCCTGCAGCTGATCAGTGCGGTGGTGATGAAAGACTGGCATGACATCCTGAAGACGTGTGACCTGCAGAACTGGAAGGAGGCTCTGGCTGCCGTCATGACCTACGCTCAGCCTGAGGAGTTCTCCTCCCTCTGTGGTTAGTTTACATTCATATTGTTGTTGATATCCTGTTTCTCTAGTGAGGGCTTCACCAGTGTCTTCTGTCTCTCTTTTATTTTTTTTCAATTTGAATTCATTGTCTCTCAGCCATGATATTTTTATTTTTTTTGCTCTAACTGAGTTTCTCTGTTTGTTAGACCTCCTCGGGGGAAGGCTGGAAGCAGCAAGTGTCGCTCAACTGCAAGCCCAGGCCTGTCTGTGTTACATCTGCGCTGGCAACGTGGAGAAGCTGGTGGCGTGTTGGACCAAAGCACAAGATGGTCACTGTCCCCTCTCTCTCCAGGTGTGTTGAGAGTGACTCTGGCTCTGTATCTTAAACCTGCAGTTACCAATTTTTACTCCACTTTGGAGCAGCAGAGACAAGTTGTAATGACAAAGGTGCACTAGTATTTTCTGTACTAAAAGTAAATCAAAATGTAATGCGCAAGGTGTCCACTTGAAGTGATAAGTAAATTATCACCAGTGTTTCCCCTAGAGGTTATATTATGGTTACACATAGATGTTGGAGGAGAGGACCAGGGCTAGCCTCTCTGCCAGCAGTTGGCAGATAGCGCATATTAAAACGCTAATAATTTGGTCTGACTTTCGGATGTCTGGGGTCGACGTCTGCTCCTGTCTGCGGAGGCATAAGCAGAGATGTACGTGAAACAGGAAGCGGAGCGAGAGAGACGTAAATGATCTGTTAATTTTACTTTGGGAGGGCGTGGGGTCCCATTAAGACGATGGTAGGGGAAACACTGATCACCTAACTCTACAGTGTCCCTCAGCTCTACATAGATTTTTAGCTTATTTTACTTTACTGGCCAACAGACTCCCACTACCAGCAGACAGACACAGTTAGAGGCTAGCTGGTGAACATAGCAGATATTAATGTGATTAAACATCATATATGTGTTTTTTTTTTTTTTTCCACTTTTTCTGTTGCACCAAATGACAAATCACATCTGTTGAAGCAGCTTGAGTCTTTATGTTAGTCGTGCTGATGTGCTGTGTCTCCATCACTCAGGACCTGGTGGAGAAGGTGGTGGTGCTGCGGCGTGCAGTAGAGCAGACCCAGCGCTCTGGTGCCACCGCTATTGGCGTCCTGCTGGCTGAGAAGATGAGCCAGTATGCCGGCCTGCTGGCCTCCCAGGGCAGTCTGTCCACTGCCATCACCTACCTGCCCGACAACACCAACCAGGTATGTAACACAACTGCAGCCTGGTGTACCAGCTATGTGTAAGTCCAGTTGTAGCTTGTAGTAAAGTTAGAGAGGGCTGAGGAACTGAGGAGTTTTTTCCTGTGTTTTTTCCATTACGTTTGTGACAATGGCCAACATGCACGCTCAGCACTGTGCTCAACAGTTACTGTTATTTGAGCTAAACATGAGCAGTGTGAGTTTATCACTTATGAGGGGAATTGTTACAGAACTGTTGATACAGTTACATTAAATTTCTGTCCAAAACAATTTGCCTGCACTTGGCTCAGAAAAGGGAAGTGACGCCACTTAACCACTCTAATTAATATAAGAGTGTGACAGCGATGCTGCAGTTTTTAGTCTGATATTGTTACAATGTATAAGTGGTGAAGAAACACATTGGAATAATACCATCTCCATTTCCAAACTCACTACAGCAGTGTTTATATTGGCTGACAGAGTCAAACTGTACCTTAAGGTAATTTTCCCTTTTGATTTAGTGTTTATTCTTTATGACCATGTTTATGAGTCATACAGCCAAGTACAACAGAAGTGACTTCTAGATGACTATTGAATTAAAAAGACACATGAAGTTTATCTTATGTTGGCCAGTTCACGTGATAGCGTACATTATGTCCTCTCACTTCCTTCTTCCTGCAAATATCCTCCATTTTTGTTAGAACAGTTGTCTCTCTGTCACCTGTCAGTAGTGTCTGAATGATGTACTGGGTGAAACATCACTCTGTGTGACAGTAGTGAAAGTAGAGATGGTGCAACTGAACAAAGTGTTGAGTGTAGTGTGAAACTAGTTACATTGCAGTTTATCTGCTGTGTTGTTATATTAGATGCTCAAACTTTTGATCAAATTTAATTCTGCTGGTTTGCAGTTTACTGAGACAGTCGTGACACAGAAACGAACCGAAGTCCACCTTTCTCATTTCATTCCTCTTGCTTTTTGTCTGTACAGGTTGCCATACAGCAGCTTCGTGACCGTCTCAGGCGGGCCCTGGGGCAGCAGGCGGTGGCTCCCGCAGCTCCAGCACAAACCCAGAGAGCTCAGTCTCAGCTACCTGCCCCTCAGGCTCAACACCACTCAGCCCTGCCCCGGCATCCCTTCACCCCGGTCCAGCCCGCCATGGTGCCTCAGCCCACTCCAGCAGCTCCAGTACCCATGCCTACACCTGCCTCTGCCCCTGCCCCTGCACAGCCCCAGTATTATCAGCCAGTATGTTCCGCTGTTTTTCCAATGTGCCAAATAAGTGCTCATGCAAAGATCCAACTACTTTGAAATGCTGCTATTCATAAACAATTTGTGTGAGACCAGGGACCAGATAAAAATCTCAATCATTGTGGAACTGGGCACACATGCACAAGCCTAATTTCCACTCCCACAGTTAGACAAATGATAATAATCATAACCACAATAATAAAGTTTATTTAGCTACATAGCTGAGTGATTTACATCAAAAAATAATACATATGTATACATGCATATGTATCTATACATACATTAACACTTACATAGACATACACACACTTAAAAGACAGTTTACTAGATATAAATCATGTTACAAATCCTTAAAATAAAGTTAGCTTTTAAGAGTGATTTAAATGATTTAGCAAGTCTGAGCTCATCAAATGAACATAGATACACCCTTAAACACCTGTTAGCATATCAATACCAGTGCCTGCTCCAATTATGAATATGCTTTATTGCATGTCTCTATGTACAGATCACTCTTCACTCTTTAAATCTGTCACTCACCCCCTGACATGAATTCTGTTCCTAGCTACCAAACAAAATACCACTGAACTGCAGTAATTAATGCAGTAAACAATGAAGGAGAAAGCCTGACTTCATCCTCTCTTGTAGGGCACTCAACAACTGTGGCTTTAGTGCCGTCACTAACTCCTCACATGCGCCTGTAAACCATGATCAGCAGTGTGGAGGATGATCAGTGATTATTTATAGTGCTCATATTGAAACAGCGCTTCACAGGATAATATGAAAAGATCACTAACAGAGAAATAATGGCTCATATGTTAAATAAAAAGAATGAAGAGAGTCATCATGTAAAAAATGATTTTAGATTAAGTTTATAAATCTGCCACTGACATTTTGCAGCATAGATCAAATATTAACACAACCTAGCAAACAACTCAAACAATGTTTTACTATAACTTTAGACCTCACACTGTTGTATTTAATCTCCTCTCTATATCACCTGCACACACCTGTAGTAAAAACGGTGTATATATTGTTCTGTTTATGTGGGGAATGTTGTCTACAAGGCTTGTGTGCATATTTACATCCTGCACCTGGTGTTTTTCTGTTCAGACTTTGAACCGTCAGACATCACGACTGACACGGATTTCAGTCTGCGGTGTATTAAACCTGAACACAGGCTGCTCTTTTCCCTCCTCCTCCTCTAACGACGACCACTACATCTCCACACTAACTAACCACCTGGTGAAGTGCTGCTGACGTGTTGTAGTCATTTCATTAACTGGATTTCCATTTTAGCCAGGGTTTAAATTACATGCTGATTGCCAAATATTAATGATAAATGTACTTATTGTTTAGGGAGGGGGTGTTAATGTTTGTGGGGAAAAACACTTCCTTCTTAATGTACAAACTTTCTTATCATGGGTGGGGTGGGGGTTGTTCCTGTCATTTGAACCCTGGCCCTTATTATGTCCTCTCTCGTGTCCGCTGGTCCAATGCTCGTGCATTGTGGCGTTGTGGTGTTGTTGGGTGTTTTCCCTCCCCATGCTGCGGCCATCATCGGTATGTGCCGTGTGTGTGTCTCTGTGTGCTTCAGATGAGGGCTGCCTCCACTGTCACCTCCTGGAGTAACCAAACTCCCACAGCCCTCCCCAATGTCCCTCCTCCTCTTCAAGTAGGCAGCGCCTCAGACCAGCAGGTACACAAACTGACCACCCATCCAACCTCGACACACACCTTTGCTGATGGTTCTTGCACACAGATTGATAACTGCAAATTACTAAACTGTTTATTTTCTCTGATTGATCTGATGCCTGATATTCTAAACTTGCTACTGTGCTATGTCTGTGGTAATGCCTTTCCCCTTATCTACCCATCCCCACCCCACCTCCTGTTGATACTCTGACTGTTTCCCCTTGATTATTAATGTGACTGTTTAGATCACTCTCCTGACGTGCATGCTGTTCCCAGCCACCCAGCAAAATACCACTGCAGCTGCATCATTTACTTGAATTTTATTTGTGTGTTTTCTCACTCCCAGAAGAGCAGAAGAGGGGAATTTAACACAGGATTATTCTGCCTGCTGTTTGTGGTCACAGACAGTGGCACTGGCTTCATCCTCTCTTGTAAAGCTCAGTGGACTTTTCTCTGTCTCTCGTTTTGAAAGCTGGTCTCAGATTTCTTTTTGTGTTTCTGCAGGTGGAACCTTCAAACTCCATGTACGGGATGCCAGCCTCCGGCACAGCTGCTGCACCTCCAGCCTCCTCCACTCCTGCATACATGTACTCCCATCAGTACCAGCGTAAGTGTTTTATAGGCCGCTGAAGCCGAGGAGTTAGCTCTGTATCACCAGGGTCATTGACACATCTGACATCAAGCAACCCTGTCCCCTAAAAATGACATTTATTTACAACTGATTTGTTGTAACCCAGTGCGAATTTTACATTGAGCATGGTTAGACAACATCAAGCAGGGATTTTCAAAGTCTGACTCAAAAATTGAAACATTGGCTATCCAGTTATAGAGGAGCATTTTTTCCTATGCTTTTTGAGCAGATTTAAAGAAGTTATACCTCAAGAACTTGCCTTAGAGTCATTACATTACAAGTTTTCTTCAATATCAAAATAATTGTCTGTACAGTCATCGATGCTTTACACACAGCAGCTGCTATTTGCTAACTGGGCATACCTTTAATGTTGCCAGTTTGCTAAAACGCGGTTGCATTAAAAGGTGGCACATGAGCGACACACATCCTTTCTTTTCTTCGTTTTAAAACACTGACAAGCATTTCCTTTTGGACATGCTTGACTCCTCTCTGCTGTTGTATTCAGTATTAATCACTAACAGAAAATGAGAATGTCTTTGTTGAAGAACTTTGCAGTGCATTTATCTCTTTGTCTGTTGACCTACAAGCTAAACGTGAAGCACTTTAGCATGCACTGTACTGTAACTAGTCTTTGTCTGTTACTACATGTTCCCTGTTGCATGATACAGTCAGTTTAACATGTAACTGGTTTTTCTCTAATGAAATCTGTTGTTTCCTGTGTAACTCCCAGCCTACCCCCAGGCCAACCAGTACCCACCTGGAACTGGGGGGGCACCTATCTATCAGCCTCTTCAGTACTCTGCCTCTGCTGCTCCTCCTCCACCTCTTCCTGCAGAGCCCTCCTCCCGCCCTCACCCCCCCGGCTTTCTCTCTCAGTACACTCAGCATGTCCCCTCTCAGCCAACACCTTCGGTCTATCCCGGACAGCCTCCCATCAGCCACTGTCTGTCCTCCTCTCCTCCCTCCCACCCTCCCTTCTTCCCCACTGCCGCCTCCTCCTCCTCCTCCTTTTCGGCTCCTCCGTCCTCCGGAGCGCCTTTCCAGCATGACGGGCCGGGATCTCCTGTGTCGTACATGCCTCTTCCTCCACCGAGCGGAGTCTCAGGTACACATCTTGACCCTGACCCCCAGCTGATCCCCGCCTCTCAGAGAACAGGTCTGCATGGCTCTAATCATCCTCACCGTGACTGTCCTCCTCACAAACTCACCAACTTGCCCCTAAATTTGTCTGTTTAACAACCAGTTCATTTCCAGCAGTAACAGTTTTTAGTTGGTTAGCGTCAGGTTACACCAGTACAGGAGCATCCTTTAACATCCTGCTTGAACTACATCAGTTTATAAGATACAAGACAGAATTAAACACTAATCTGAAGCCACTGGAATAATCAGAATATTAGTGTTTCATTAGAATCAATTGCATTAAGTTGATCAATTAAAAAGCTATGATAAATTAGGCTTTAAATTGTGTACATTTCCTTTACTCTGTATTTACAGTATACAACAAAACTGATTACAGTCCTGTGCTTTATCATTACATGTTGATTTAAATTAACGCTTTCATTCAAACTGATACCATCTCACAATACTTCATATTATTTTGAAGTTGAAGTGTAGGCTATTTGATCTTATATTTAATTACTTACTAACTTAACAGGTTAGATAGACTACATTGAAAATACTGGTAACAAAAGTGAGAGCACACCTTAAATGCAGTTTTAATACATTTATCTTTTAAATGTGTTCATAATACACGCACACACCTGCGTACCCCTTAAAATGAACATGACCATGACCTTAATTAAAGCTTGGTCGTCATCCTTGTACAATATTGGTCACCTCTCTCACAAGGGGGCACCACTGATGGTTCATCAGCGGTCTACACATAAGCAAACACAGGCCACAAATAATGAGTCTCAAGATGAATATGTAGTTTCCAACTTCTCTGAAACAAATTCTACCCACTAGTTCCCAGTTGGGACTGATCACCTGAATCATTTAATTTTACTGTCTGAGAGAAATCTGAAGCTACAATGAAAATTTCATTGATCAAAGCATGATTATGTAATGACATTATACGAATCATAACGCAACTAATGAATAGAGTAGGATTTGAGGTAGGTGTTTAATTGCAGTATCTGTCAAGTTTGTGATCAAAGCTATGGTTTAACAAATCATTTAACACATTTCAAGATAGCACTGTGCCCTGCTAGTGTGAGAATGAGTGAATCATTAGTTTTATTTCTGCAGGGCCTCAGAATGGCTGGAATGACCCACCAGCTCTGAGCAGAGCACCAAAGAAGAAGGTAAGTCTGCTAAATGAAGTATGTAACTGCCTCCTGTCAGTGAATGTAAGACACATTATATGTACTGTATCTATGACTGTTGTTCTTCTCTGTCTTGCAGCTGCAGGTAGAGACAGAGATGAAGATGTTGCACGTTTACAATAAAATCTACTTATCATTATTCAGCAGGTTCCAGAAAACTACACTCCTCCTGCACCCATCACTTCTCCCATCATGAGTGCGCTGGGTGCTGATCCTCAGGCCCAGCCGGTGTCCTCCGGGGCCCCTCAGGCCATGGTCCAGGGCTCGCACGGTGCTCAGGTCCCCTACTCAGGCATGCACCAGCAGCAGCTCTCCCCTCCACCCATGAACCCTGCAATGCCCAAGACCAGTATGGAGGGAGCACCAGGAGCACCCACCGGAGATGTTATACAGGTACACAGCTCTCATGTGTCACAGAATATAAAGATAACAACTTGAAAATATCAGACTGCCTCAGTTTGATTGAGAAAAAACAAGGGAAAACTTCTGCAGTTAGAAAGTAGAAACCACTCTAATTGTACAAAGGGTAGTCCACATTATAACAACCCACCCATATAATTCTTACCTGCTCTGATTAAGTCGCCAACTTATTGGAAAATCACCCAATGTGGCAACAACAGCACTCTCCATCTTCTCCTGAGAGTATTTTCAGTGCTTTCATCACACTAACAGACTAGGTTTAGAGCTGATATTATACTGACTGCATCAAAGATTTCATTCAGTCTCACGCAGTGTGCTCAGTTCACACAGTGCACTAGTGGCATCATTAGTGTCCTCATTTATTTATTTGATTCATATTTTGCTGTAAGTTCCCATAAAAACATTTACAAGCACTCATAATAATAAATAAATTGTTTACAGCACAGTATAATGGAATTGGATGCAGATTTAAGTGTGTATCAGTGTGTATCAATGGATTTGTTCACAGCTATAACTTGTCCTGTGGACACACAGAAGTAGAGGCTGTGGTATAAACGCATAATGAATGACAATACAGTAAACTGGTGAAATGATGAACAATATGTCTGTATGAGAGACGTTATCATTTTTGACAAATGACTTATAACTGCTTATAACTGTATTCTAGTGTTGTATTAAATGTTTCTACAGAGCTTGG
This sequence comes from Lates calcarifer, assembly GCF_001640805.2. Taxonomy (NCBI): domain Eukaryota; kingdom Metazoa; phylum Chordata; class Actinopteri; family Centropomidae; genus Lates; species Lates calcarifer. The sequence goes on from NC_066841.1 coordinate 19,161,122, forward strand.
ACATTCCAAATCGTTGTAAAAGTGTCACCATTGTTTGTCGGCTCAGGTTGAACTTTTCTCACTCCCTCTGACCCTTTCAGCCTCTGCAGTCCATCCCTGCTGAGAAGATCATGAAGAAGCCGATCCCTGACGAGCACATGGTCCTGAAGACCACATTTGAGGGGCTCATCCAGAAGTGCTTGGCTGTAGCCACCGACCCCGTGAGTCGATGTGATGAGGACAACAGCACCGCATGTCTCTGCTTTAACAAAGTCAATTATGGAATGTTTAATTCTGCTCTTATTTGCTCGTTTCACAGCAAACTAAGAGGAAGCTTGATGATGCCAACAAACGTTTGGAGGCACTCTATGATAAACTGAGAGAGCAGACGGTGAGTGTCTGGCTTTACTTGACTTGGTTTCTTGCTCCGTGAAGAAAAAGAGGATGGTGAAGAATACATTGGATTTTAAGAGATGGAGGCCGTCAGATATCTGGACATTGAAGTAGGCAGAACCTGCTACTGTGAGCACAATAACTGTGTACAAGAAGCACACAGCCACAGCTCTTTTCTCACATATTGGTACAGCTTTTTCTATGAAAAACTAACTAACTAAACTTCCTCGGGTCATCAGTCATGCATGGTAAAATAACAAGCACCACCCAGTTCTCACTATCAGATCACTCCACCAGGTGTATAAAGACCCTCTGGTCATATTCCTAACATTCTCCGTACCAGCTGAGGTGTCTACAGAGCTTTGTTCCATTTAATTTGTGCTGCTTCTCCTGGTCCATGTCATGTGTAATGAAAATTAACGATATTAGAAAGACTGTTCTATACTGCTGAGAAGGTGCAACAACAATGTGATAGAGACAGCAGTAAATTCATGCACTTAGGAAATACTTCTATGCTTTATCATCCCTGCTGGCTGTTCATTGATACCTTCATACTTTGGCCAGCGTGACTCAGAGAAACATTCTTCTGGTGGTTTTAAAATGTCTGTATCAGTGTGTGTGTGTCATCCTGTAAAATAACTGTCATTTGACTTCTCACTTTCACTTTCTGCTTTTCTTTTCTGCAGCTCTCTCCTGCCATTGTAGGAGGACTACACAACATAGCCAGGACTATAGAGTCACGATCCTACACGGAGGGCCTCAACATCCACACCCACATAGTCAGCAGCAGCAACTTCAGCGAGACGTCAGCGTTTATGCCTGTGCTCAAGGTGGTGCTGACACAAGCCAACAAGCTCGGGGTCTGATTGGGCCAAAAAAACAAAAAAAAACAATCCCAACTCCAAACTCCTCCGAGTGTTCAGGTGGTGGACGGTGGAGAGTGAGTGAGTGGTCAGGGGTCGAGCTGAGTATCAGCGTTAAAAATTGTTTGTTTTTTTTTTCGCTCGTTTCACAGAGAGCTCCATTTGACTCGCAGTGCAATGATGAAGAATTCTGAGATGTATGAAAATACTGTTAAATTCTTCTTTGTGCCATTCACGTTTTCTGACACAAACTCAAACACAAGCCATGCTATCAGTCGCACTCAGTGGTGAAAGTAAATTCTTAGCCCCGTGCAAACAAATGCACTCAACAGTTAAAGGGCTAGAGTAATATGGATTCATCATTTATCTAGTGAAGCAAAACTAAAAACTGACTCCAAACTGACAAGCTACATGTGATGAATGTGCAGTTTCAGCGTTTCAGATATGGAAGTAAATATAAATATAAATAAATATTAGGAAAAAAACAAATATATAGACTGTTGGATGCAAAGGAATGAAAACAAAATAGGAAAAACAACAGGACATTCAGGATTTTTAAAGGCATTTCTACCTAGTTGTGTTGATAAACATAATCAATTAAAAAAATTAAGCCATTTTAATGATTTGTTGATGTTTGGTATTAATAGCAGACTGCTGTCATTGCAGTGCCGCATGCTTTTAGCTCACAACTGCGCAATCATGCAAACAACAATCAATTAAGAAATGTTAGCTTCTTCCGATCTTTATACTATTTCAATATTTGTGCACTACATCAACGCTCAGATATCTTATAATCCATAAATATGTAGTATTTTCTCTTAAAAGTACAAAATCATGCTTAATTTTTGACATAAATGCATCATTGCCTGCATGCATTTTGCAGTAGACCTGCAAATGAGAATAGAATAGTGAGTTCATTTTAACAGCAGGAGACAGAATATGGATTCATTTAAAAACAGGACATCGTAGTGGCTGCTGTTCTTTAGACCAGTGGACCCTCTCACAGACATTTAAAGCAAAATGAATGCTCGGAGTGCCATTTTATTAATATGACTTTTTCTTGTACTCTAAACCTGCTTTTACTTACTTTCACCACTGGTGTCACTACATACAACACATTGGACCAAGATGTTGTCAGTGTGTGGGATATGTCAATGCAAAGCAATGCAATCCCATCAGCTGCGGATGTTTAATGATGTTTTACTTTTGTTTTGAATTCTTTTTGTTGTTTTCTTTTCTCTGTGTAATCGCGTGGCTCAGCAGAGTGCAATGGACTTTTTAAAGTCCTTTTATGGAATTTCAAAGTATGCATGCTTAAACACAACGCTAGCAGTCGTCTTAAATGGCATTCAAGGTAATTATATGCTAATTAATGAGACCTCAAAAGGAACCTGGAAACAGACTTGTACTTGATTTTCATTCCAACTATGATGAGGGCTGCAGTCTGAGTGGTCGACCTCAGTTTATGTTGTTAATAAAACAAGTCTTTGTTTTAGATTGACTACATGCAATATTTTCAATAAATAGTATTTATTTACAATATGATGTTGCATCGTTTTCATTTAAGTTGCTCTCTGTTATATTACACTGTTATAAGTATATCTCTATAGAACACGGTCTAATACAACAGTCCTGTTATAAATCCTTCTTTGTGAAGGTTCTAATCAGTTTGTGTTAAAACTTTGAAAGACTTTGACGATTAGCAGAACAACTGGATGCACATTAAAACAATTGTTCAATTACATTATCTGTAATTTTGTCCCCTTCATGAAAGTCTAAATGCTGTTTCAAAACCTTCTCTATGCCAGGATTTAAAAGTCTGTAGGAAAATTGCTGAAGCTTTTATTTATTTATTATCATTTTGTTGTCTTAGAAGGGGGGGGGGGGTACAACATTGTAAATACACAGACTAAGTCAAAATGTTAATGGTAAGAATAATAATAATCGGCTAAAGGGAATAATAATGACAGAACAGTGAAACATTAATAGCAGTATAGCACCATAGCAATAACACTACCACCAACACTAATAAATGTTTAAATGTTGTAACATCATCAGTATTGTCTTATTGACCTTGCAATAATTGTCCTCCATAGTGTTTAGACCTTACTGTTTAAGAAAAAAAAAATTCAGTTAACAAGCAGAAACCTTCAATTTCAGTCTCCGTTGTTTCATATATAACCAAAGATTAAGTCTGCAGTGTTTAATTAGGTGCTGCTATGACTGCCTGCCAGTCTGGACTCAGTGACTTCAGGATATAGATTTTATTTTGAAATTTTAGAACATGTAGTATAGATTTTTTTTAAAAACACACAGAAAGAGACATCCAAACACAGGCCTCTACACTGATACACCTACAAACAACAATAAAGGATGGAGATATGCTATACTTCCAGTGTTTATAGCACACCCTCCTCATTTCAAAGCTCATCAGATTTTCAGAATACTAATATTTACGTCTTTACAGTTCCGCGCTTTTATTTTGAAGGACACGCGTTCAAACAGAAAGTCCTACCTTGCCGAAAAATGTTCTCTTGATTCATTTAGCAAGTTCAACACGCCCAAAATATGTTTTATTATCAAGCTTCACCAAACCGGATAACCACGGTCTCGCAAAGCGGTCGCACATTTGTCAGTCCGGTAAGTCAACCCCGGAGTTCCTGTGTGTTCAAAGTTACATATAACGTTTTCAGAACCACGAATAAAGTATTTAATGCATGAGAGGAAACGCTGATACCTGCAGGTTAACTTAGTTAACTTAGTTAGTCACGTTGAAAAGTGATGATCTACAAGCTCAAATGTAAACGGTATGATCACAAAACAAAGATAGAGAGGGAATGTTAGACATTTCCAACTGATAAAGTCAGGCTGCCGTTTTGCTCTTTGGTGTGTTGGTGAACATATTATTCTGAATATGAGATGCAGATAGAAAGTTAACTGTAACTCCCCAGAGAGGAGAGTTAATGTCTGCTGAGGTCAGGCTGACTGAAATGATGGGAAATATCCTGCAGGATTAAACCATCTGTGTCCAAGTCAAAATTGGGCTAGAACAGTGTTTATTTTTTATTAAATGATTAAATGTATTCATTTAGTGTAAGACTGGAACAGCAGAATGATCCCACTGATCTATATAAATATCTATTTTAACTTTATTATTTGTAACTTTACTGTGACCTCTTTTGTCAGGGTTTGATCCTGTAGGAATGATGATGGCTTTCCGGTGATCTGATTGGTCAGAAGTTAGGCCGTTGACATGTTTTAATCTGGTCCTCTGGGGTTAACCCACCTGCCCCCGGAGCAGAGGCCCGAAGCCTGTACAACGAAGGAAGTTGAACCTACTCTGATTTAACTCGGGGTTATCAAACCCTGACTGCCTCGATCTGTCGGTAGATGTCGGTAAATTGAGTCGGTGTTAACTTCATCGGAGTTAGTGCGCGTGCACAAATCTCTCAGATGAAGAGCGCACGTTAATTCTGTCGGTTTGCGAGGGATTTAAAGAGACTCCAGCGACACAATGTAAAACCGCGACTGTCAACAAAGACAGGGAGACCTGTCACATGTTCTCTGGATTCTTCATCTGTAATATGAGCTGTAAGGACACGGAAGATATGTGATGATTTCTCAGACACTTGGATTACAGACAACACGTGGTCACATGTCTGAGACTGAGCTGTTACTGTTAATGATGCATATAAATATACAGGCTGCATATGTATGAATGTAATGCTGTTATGTTCAGTATGAACTTCATGTTAACAGTATTTCAGCCTCAGTGGAAACTGAACCTGGATCAAATAGAAACATTCTATAAACATTCATATTTCCCATCATTAATGCTGCATGTGTTGGTCTGTAGTCTACAATTACAACAGCCTGTCGCGTTATATTGTCTTTCGGGACAATAACGGACACTGACGATTTTGGCAATGAAGGGTTGATTTTAACAGAGTTTACATGCAGCACTTAAAGTTCCCACACATAACTGGAGCACAGATCATTGGACCAGTGACAGGTACGATCCATAGGTAGCCTATCCTCTGTTTACAACCAAACCAGAGCAGCCTGTTTTCTACCCTGAGTGTTTATGTACTCATGGAGCAGTGTTGTGTTCTGCTGTTGTTGTCTGACAGTGTCAGAGCACTTCCTCCTGTTGCTTTCATTTAGATGCTCTTTATTAAATATACTACAGTTTTAAACATGGGTGCAAAATGTTCTCACACAGACATCTTTCATGTCTCTTTCAGTCTGGGTGTCTTGCTCCTATATGAGCATATATATGGTTGGGGGGCCTTTAACATTTTTGTTCCCAAGGGCCCATTGTGTTGTAATCTGTCCATGGTTTGAGTTGTAATGAATATCTTTATTAATGGCAAACGAATCATTTGATAATTATTGGGAAGTTTTGTGTTGTCAGATTATGGAAGTGTTAATAAAGTTAGTACTTACAGCTTGTAAATCCTTTATAAATCTTGTCTTATCAGAAAGTGGTTCTGGGATATAACTAAAGCCTGTATGTTATGAGTGGTCAGTTTTAACATGTATCTCCCTTTTGAAGTAAATGTCATCTGTTTCCCATCATCTTACACAACTTCTTCTTCTGTGGTATCAGAGGAGACAAGATGTTGAATTGCAGTCCATGGGCTCTTCTGCCTCCCATCTACTCTGTGTGCATAGCTACTGGGCTGTGGGCAGCGTAAGTTTTGTTATTAATTATAGAACTTCATTTAATTACCAGGGATTGAAATTATTTTTATTGAGCAGATTATCTCTGCTTCAAGAAATCTAGAACCTGCATCTCAGGCTTTCTTTCATAGTTTCCTATAATATTATGTACAGTGCACTGCAGCATTTAGAGTAATTCATGTGCCAAGGACTGTCACTTTGACACAACAAAGAGATGCAAAATGACTACAAAGAGAGACTTCAGAAAGACAAAATTCAAAGAGACACAAGCAGATTTCAAGAGACAGAACATGACATGAAGTTAAACCAAATGAACACAAAGTTGTGTAAAATGACAACAAAGAGAGAAAACTAGAAAGAAAATGTGCAAAACATCTATGAAGTTACAGAATATGCCTACAGAGACACAAAACAACAACAGTTATGAGTGACGACTGCAAAGAGACTCAGAATGAGTACCAAAAGACACAAAACAACTACAAAAAGAAGCAAAATGACCACAGTTATATCACAGTATATTATGATTTTATTCATCTTTAACATTATGTTCCCTCATGCGCTGAAATGCATTTCTTGTAATAGATACTTTACAGCTGTCAAGCTCGAAAAGATAGCACCCCTGGGCTCAGAATACAGGTAAGAATCAAATCAGTGTAATGTATTGCAAATAAACATTTTTATATCTTTTTGGAATAATCATATTTTTTTTTTCAAATGTATTTTTAGGAAAGGAAATGGATCCCTTTATCCTCCATACATGAGGTACATACTAGTCATTTCCTAAGATTAAAAGCATGGCTGCTATGTTTATGTTAGTACAGCAAATACATACAAATACAATTCTCCCATTTCTCTCTCTCAGTATGGCAGGCAGCTTTCCACCAGCCAGCTGCATCTTCAGTGAGTTCATGAACCTGGCAGCATTTGGGGGTGAGAACAATGATCAGTGTTGATCATCTTAATATACTTGCAATACAAGATGGCCAATACAAGCCTGCAATATTCACTATTTACTTGCTTGTCAGCCAACCCTCATGAAAAGGCCCAAAACCAGCAATGTGTTTATCTGACTCAAAACTTTCCCATACATACAGGATAATCATCTGCATCTGTATTTACATCTGTTGTCTGGTATATTCCCTGATCTGATACATCTTTGAACAATGTATTTTCTCATCCCTCAAGGTTTACACATTGAAGGGCACAAACTTTGAGGCTTATGAAGGCTGAAGCTCAAACAAGCAGAGGACAGAAAATGCAAGACACAAGATATTTCAGAGTGTTACCTCCTGTAAAAACAAGTTTAAGTTATACAGTCCAAACCACATAATTTATTTGTGTATAACATACAGCATTAGATCATCTATTATAACCTCCAACTTTAGAGTAGAGTTGCTAGAGTGGGCAGCAACAGCAACTTCTTTAAGATCATTGCTGATGTCTTTCCTCCTTGGCTTTGTGTTAAAACACACGTCAATGCTCCAGACCAGCAGCTTTTATAGAGGCGGTCACTCTTGCTGATGATCAGTTAATCAAGGGCATTTGATCAGCAGCACTTGGCCGCTACTTACCCTCTTAATTCCTATGGAAGCAGTAAGAGCGTTACTTAATTTTTCACACACTGCTTCTGCATCTTAGCTGAGCTTTTGTTAAATAAACGGTGTAATGTGTCATGCGTTGTTTTTCATCTGAGGTGGTATTAACCTAGTTTTAAACCTGCTAAAGACTAGATGATTTGTAAAACCATAGACTTCAAAGAGGGCCTACTTTCTTTTTCACGTGGCTGTATATTGAATAAAAGTCAGATGTTCATTGTTATTCATTTTCCACTGGTTCCTTCCCTCTTCCAGGGTTCATTATTGCCGTCCTAAGATACATTCAGTTGAAACGCACGATAGACAAACCATGGTTGAATGTGGTCAGTCTGGTGGTTTTCTCTATTGGCTGCTTTGGAATGACACTTGTAGGAAACGTCCAGGTAACGTACAACACCAGCAGATACATGTATTTACTGTATATACCAATGTATAGATGGACTCATCTGCATGCTCATTTCAAGAGACTTGATCTTTGTTATTTTGGGTTTAGTTATTCAATCACAAGATAACTCACAACCTGGGCGCCGTTTTGACATTTGGACTGGGAACAGTCTTCTGCTGGATGCAGTCCTACATCACCCTGAGAGTTAACCTGAGGAATGAGGGGAGGATGGTTGCTCTCATTCGTTTCCTGTTGTCTGGATCCATCACTGTCTGCACAATACTCTGTATCCTTTTACTCAGACCATCTTACGTAATGAACGCATTTTAAAGGTAATTACTGACATATTGTATCTTATGAATTTAAATAACAAAGGGCTGCAACTTAAAATTATTTCTGCAATTAATCATTTGGTTTATAAAATGTCCAAAAATAGTGTGAAATGCCCATCACAATTTCCCAGAGCTCAAAGTGACTTCCTCAAATTGCTTATTTTGTCTGATTGTTAATGTGGCTCAGGCTATTTCTTGAAAATGCCTACTTTAAGGGGAAATCCACAGATTTTTAGACATCAGAGTCTGTTTTCAGTAGTTGGGGAGTACTACTGTTGGTGGTCTGGGATTTTTGTTTAAAACTGTCTGACAATGTTATTAAAGTGCAGTTGATTAACTGATTAATCAAATCAAGTCGATATCTTCCAAATTGATGGTGTTTGTATTACCAGATTTCCTCTTTGTGTTACTATCCCTGTGCTGCAGTTTAGCAGAGAATTATTACAACAAACGAAGACTGATTAAGGTCTGATTATTGTTTTAAGAAAGGCTTTTAAAAATTGTGACCCTATCCTAACCTAATGCTTTGTTCTCTTTTGTCGTACTATAATCCCTTGTTAGCACGTTTTACTCTTAACTCACCTGGTCCAGATTTCTCCCTGTTGTCTAAGCGCCTGCACATGCAGTCAGCTCAAAGCCAGTGGGCTCTGGCCATGTTCTTCCTCATCTTCTTCAGCACTTTTGCCGTAGAGTTTCGTTACAAGCGCTTCAACATAGTGTGGGCAGACATCTCCGAGCCTCCCGTCAGCATGTCAGATGCCCACTCTGAAGAGTCCAGGCACAAGCTGGACAAGTAATAGGGATGTTACACTGGGTCATGTTTACTGATCCCCAGGTTCAACTGCATGAGACGCATGTATCAGCAACTTTTAGATGCATTTACTCCCTTTACCCCTGTCATGTATTATGCTTGTTTATTTGAATGTTACATATTTTACATATCTACAAGCATGTAAAGTGACAATGACATAGAATCTGGTCAGCTTATCAGTTATTGTTTTTATCTCTAAAGAAGGTTTACTTGGGAAACTAGCTTTACACTTCTGCTCAGGCTTTATAGACTTCTAGATAATTTGATTAACCTTTCAGATGCTTTAGTTTTGGGGAACTGTGTGAATCTATGAATGCTATGATGCATATTTGCACAGTAAGAAATCAGTATCAATAAAAAGCTTAAACTGTGTTTATGGTCTTTGTCTATCTATCTGATCACCTTTGAGGGTTCACAGGGACCTTTCCTACAATAAAGTGATGTTCCAAACCCATTTTAAATGGAACAGAATGTCAACTAGTCCTTTAAAGATAGTGATTGGTGATTAAGGGTAATTAATGGTAAGCAACTGGACCCACAGACCCTTAATTACCCTTAATCACCAATCACTATCTTTAAAGGACTAGTCGACACTTTACTCCAATAAAAATGGTTTTTCCCGAGTAACACAATTTGTCTACCAGCTCCTCTAAAGCACAGTAACTAACATGTTTTATTTTACTGTACAGACATGAGAGTGTTAGGGTTAGGTTCCTCATCTAACTCCTGGCAAGAGAGAAAATTTGTGTATTTCCCAGATCTAAAAGTTTTGGCACATAAAACCAAAACTTATATCTGTATGGCAGAAATACCACCAATGATAATCAATATTCTTCATTTACTCGCAGTACCAAGTGAGAGCAACGCTTTCTGCAAATACTTCATCACAGTTGTCAAGATCTGTTTGTGAAGTAGTCTCCATCTGGTTTATCTACATCTGCCCCTCTTTCTCCTGCCCACCTGCATACATCAGTTTATACTGTAGACCTGCTGTAGCTTCACCTGTCACACTGTGTATTGTTTCCTACTTGTGTTGCAACACTTTTGTTTTGCCTGAGTCTGAATGCCTGCAGTGTGATTTTGAACTATTTTTGCTTTGGCTGTTTGCCTACCTGTCATGACCTTTGACCTGTTTAACCTGTTGTGTGCTGACAAAGTAAACAGTTTTTAATGCCTGAGTCTGTCGTCAAAAGCAGAGGGACAGTTTCTCTGTTTACCATATTACTGTCACAAGGATTCACACACTTGGAAGTGTGTTAGACAGCGTCTAGGCTGTGCATCAACTGTCTAACACGCGTTAATAACATTAAGAGCTCAGCACCTTAACTTTCCCTTTAACTGCTGATCCCTCCCACAACTACATCACTGAAGTAACCCACACACACACACACACACACACACCAACACAGCTCTCATAGTTAATTTTCATGTTACATGTTTACCGGTGTTTACTAATTAATTCAATACAAAATCCTTTGCCACCGGAAGTGTCTATATGATTTTATTTTGTATTTTCTGTGCGCACTTCCTGTCCTGACTGGAGCTGAACGTATTATATACGGGACGGACAGGTAGGCTACGATATTCTGTTTACAAGGCGATGCCGCGAACGGCCTGTTTTCAGTGCTTAGCTGCACACGGAGCAGTGAGTGTGCTGCTGCTGTTGTTGTCCGACAGTGACAGAGCGCTCGCTTCCAGTTGCTGTCACGTATGCAAATGACTGTATTGGTTCCGTCTATAAGACACAGGTACTGTTGTATGGCGCCATTTCAGGGTTTATAAACTGTAATGAACACTTAAATTACTCGCCAACGATTCACTAATGCAGTAGATTAGTTATTAGTTATAAAAAGCAGCTAAAAACGCCCGTAAAGATCAAACAGATACAAAACAACCACTAAGGGGCGCAAAGTGCTGCAAGAGACACAAAACGACTGCACGGAAATCTCATTTATACACTGATTATTAACAGTTACATCCCAAAAGTTATTCTCATTAACAGCTTTTAACTCATTTGTAAAGCATAAGCGATGAACTGTTAAGAAAGCTATTACAGCTTATAAACTTAAAAAATAAAAGTGACATGGGATATAAGTAAACTAAAACCTGAGTGTTAGGAGTTGAAGTGTCAGTGCTGAAGTGTATCTCCCTTCTGAAGTGAATTTCTGTTTCCTTCCATCTTACACAACTTCTTCTTCTTTGGTATCAGAGGAGACAAGATGTTGAATTGCAGTCCATGGGCTCTTCTGCCTCCCATCTACTCTGTGTGCATAGCTGCTGGACTGTGGGTGGTGTAAGTTCTGTTAATTATACTTCACTGAACTCCCAGGTCTGTTTCCAGTCATGGATTATTAAACAGACCTAATCAGCACAAGCCCAGGGGCCAAAACCAAGTCCAATCCAATATATAAATATTACATTATATCATAATTTGATTAAATTTGAACATCATCTATTTTGATGCATTTTAACAGATACTTTGTAGCTGTCAATGATGGGAAGATAGTACCCTTGGGCTCACATGACAGGTGAGAATCAAATCATTATGTAACGCAAATAAACATTTTTTATATCATTTTGGAATAATAATATTTCTTCTCCTTACTTTTAGGAACATAAAAGGATCCCTTTATCCTCCGTACATAAGGTACATACTCATCATGCTCTTTTCAGAGTAACAGCATAGCCGCTATGTTTATTTTAGTACAGCAAATACAACATTCTCCCATTTCCTGCTCTCAGTGTTGCAGGCAACTTTCCACCAGCCAGCTGTATCTTCAGTGAGGTCATGAACCTGGCAGCATTTGTGGGTGAGAGAGAGAGTGTTACAATACAAGATGGCAAATATAAGCCTGCAATATTCTATATTATTGTCATCCAAACTAAGGAATTTACTTGTATATAAGCTAGTAGAACATACAGCATTAGAGCATGCATAACCTGCAAATTTACTTATACACAGAATGACTTTTGGGCTTGGATTGTCACACAGTGCTGGTCAGTAGGATCTATTCATTGTTGGTTTTTTTCCTCTATTGGGATTTGGGACTAAAAAAGATATAGAATATGACCAGACTTAACTGTTAATGCATGAACAGACATATTGTTGCTATACAACGTACAATATCCTATATATGTAGAATAAAGTCAGATGTTCATTGTTATTCATTTTCCACTGGTTCCTTCCCTCTTCCAGGGTTCACTATTGCCGTCCTAAGATACATTCAGCTGAGACACACAATCGACAGCAGGCTGAATGCGGTCAGTCTGGTGGTTTTCTCTATTGGCTGCTTTGGAATGACACTTGTAGGAAACGTCCAGGTAACGTACAACACCAGCAGATACATGTATTTATATACCAATGTATAGATGGACTCATCTGTATGCTCATTTCAAGAGACTTGATCTTTGTTATTTTGGTTTAAGTTATTTACTGAGGAGGTGACTCACAACTTTGGCACCCTTTTGACGTTTGGACTGGGAACAGTCTTCTGCTGGATGCAGTCCTACATCACCCTGAGAGTTAACCTGAGGAATGAGGGGAGGATGGTTGCTCTCATTCGTTTCCTGTTGTCTGGATCCATCACTGTCTGCGTGATAGTCCGTATCCTTTTTTCAGATCATCTTAAGGGAGTAATGTACACATTTCCCAGAGCTCAAAGTGACTTCTTCAAATTCCTTATTTTGTCTGATAGTATCTCTGGTTCTGCTGTGTCAGGTTTGCTAATTTTTGTTTAAACTGTCCATCTTGAAGGAACAAGTGTCCAACTCCACTTCACAGGTTGCTTTGTTTCCTTTTAATGTGCTATAATCCTGCGTTTTCATGTTTTACCTTTAACTCACCCGGTGCAGGTTCTCTCCTGATGTCTCAGGACCTCGACATGCATGCAGCTCGATGTCAGTGGGCTCTGGTCATGCTCTTCCTCATCTTCCTCAGCACTTTTGCCATAGAGTTTCGTCACAACTACTTCAACATAGTGTGCACAGACGTCTCTGGGCGTCCCGTCAGCCTGTCAGATGCCCACTCTCAAGCGTCCAGGTACCAGCTGGACCAAATGTAGGAATGTAACTTTTACAGATCCTCAGGTCCAACTGCATGAGATGCATGTATCAGCAACTTTTAGATGCACCTGAGGAAGCCGTACCACATGGCACATGATCACCACTTGCTGTATGCTTTTTTATTTGAATGTCACATATATATTTTTTTATTTTTATCTACGAACATGTAAAAGTGAACTTTTTTAAAATACCACACCAGAAATCGGGTCAGTTTATCATTCAGTGGTTCTTTGTTTATGGATGTATGACATGTTTGCACAGTAAGCAATCAGCACCAAAAACATACAGCAAAATTTTGTGTTTACATATATACATGTCTTTCAACTCACAACTCAAGTTTGCTGTAAACACAAAGTCATTTGCATAATGCATAAGCTTAATCCTTTGTTTCTGTGACACTATTTCACACACACACACACACACACACACACACACACACATTTATCAATCATTCATTGAAAATAGTTAAATTAATGTTACATTCTTTTTTAGTTATTTATTATATAGTTATTTATATGGACCATAACAAAATGTTTTACTTTATTTACTGCTGCTTGTTGTTCCCTCATACTGACCAATGTATGTTGGTCTGTTGCCACAACTGACACACAACTCTGTGGGTTTTGAAGTTGTGTGTGTGGACTGGGTAAGCTGCAGATGAATTGCACATCTTGGGATCAATAAATTTGTCTGAATCTGAATCTGATCACAGACTGTTTCTTGTTTGTTTTGGCCACTCATAATAAATAAATAAGTAAAGCATTCAGCATGACTAAGGTTTTGAAACAGCATTTAGATATTCTGTGTTGGGAAATAAAACAGTAAGAGGAACCACTAGAAAGGATCAGCTCCATTTATAAAGGAATAGCTCAGCATTTTGGGAAATCTGCTTCTTCATTTTCTTGAGCTTGATTTTAAGATTGATGTGTACTACTAAACATAAAGCTACAGCCAACAGCTATATAGCTTAGCATAAAGACAGGAAACAGGGAAACAGCTAGCCTGGCTCTTCAAAAGTAACAAGATCTACCTACCAGCTCCTCTCTCTTTCTTAAAGAAACTGTATGGCTCAATACCAGAAGTGAGGAGCAAAAATAGGATTCTAAAGATAAACTAAAGATTGTCTAATGAAATAAAAGGTTGGACATTATCTGTGGCTGCCAGGACTTAGGAAATGAAGTCAAAAGACAGTCTTCCTGCTCTAACCACACCCTTCAGGTAGCATCCTTGGCCTTTATCAGTCTCCATTTCTGGTTCCCAGCCACTAGATGGGCTTAACTCAAAGAAAACAAGTATTAGAATTGATAAATCAAAACTTTGCCTCCTATACTCTTTAATGATTTTGGCTTTAAAGTCAAAGTGTTTAATAACTTTGCACTAAAGGTACATCCAGTACTTTTAGACATAGCTGAACATGAACATTTGGACTGAGAAAGGAGACCGGCTTCTGTGTGAGACAAGGCATATTTATTGGAAGCAATTATCCTGAATATTACCAATTATGTTTCATACATAAATTATCAATTTGGCAATTTTTAGGTAACTTTCCAAAGACCTACGTTATATGAACAACGAGGATGGCACATTTAAATAGACAGCATTCATCTGTGAGAGGATTAATTAAAAGACATCTGAACAAAGTTTGAAATGAGAACTTTCTGTCAGCAGCACCTCTGCTGGGTGCATCTATACTGTTCTACTTTCTAAAACATTACAGTTCAATTACTGGATAAAACATCTGCAACACAATTACATGTGGAGGGAGGAAACAAGTGGAAAATGTTTACAAAATGGTGACAAATACAACTCACTCACACTCTCACACTCACACACACACACACACACACAAACAGAGTTGGAAAGTTTAGATTAACATTGAAGAGGTTCAGGACTGGCAATCAAGTACGGTTCATCTAACAGGTAAAAAGGTAAGGTAACCTCATAGGTCATGTGCAGCAACTTTTATCTACAGCTTGTCTGTCATCTTCCCAGTCAATCAAAAGGTCCAATGATAGTGATTTTCCATTTCAGCTTCTCTTATGCTCTGCAGATGTGTTTCTATACATGTGAAAGGCATCCTGAAAGAACTGGAAAGATGGACGTCTTGGAGGCTGGGACTTCATCATTTCTACTGGTGGCTGACTGTAGCCCCAGCAGCATCTCCTACACCTCTGGAACATGGACCAAACGAAAACCATCAGAGATGCAAAAAAGGTCGGCGAAATGGAGGCTGAGTTGAGGGGGGGGGCTGGAGAAGGAAACGGTCATTGTGACATGACAGGGAAGTTCTCCTCGTCTTCCTCCTCACTGCGTTAAGCTCGTCTCGTCAGTTCAAGTTGGCTAAAGGATGTAATGAGGTTATAGTGGGCCCGCTCCTCATCTGTCAGCTCCATGTTTCCAGGCCGGACCACCACCAACACGTTCACCCCGGCTTCTTCAGCAGCTTTAGCCTCTGCAATGACAAATCCTCGAATGAATAGAAACGTCCAAAATTCGGCATGTGTAATAAAACGCAGATTGTTTTTTAGCTGGAGAAAATAAGAAGGGTTCATTTGCACGTAAGTAAATCATAGTTTCATTATATACTGTAATGGACTGTATGGACTCGTGCTACTTGAAAAAGCTTATTATTATCATCTAAACAATTAATTAAGTACTGTACTAAAGCAGTGAATTAGTGAATTGATTTCAGTGGAATATCAGAGAGCACATAACTATAAATTCTAATGATCAAATCCTGGCAATTCGGTTTTTCTGAGGACAAAAATACTGCTCACATACAAACCTCGAGTGACGTCTGTCAAGAACGTGATTTCCTCAGGTTGACAGCCAATCCTCTCCGCAATTCTCTCATAGCTTTTTCCATCTACTTTAGCTCCTATACTGGTGTCAAAGTGTCCATCAAATAGCTGAGAAGATTAAAAACGAAACATCTCATCAGGCACGATATAACATTAACAGCATGAGTTTACAAATGCCTTTAACCTCTGAGACAAAAGTTCCCTCACTGGTCAAACAGAAAAGCCAGAATTGACAAATAAAGACAATGATGTGAAACTAACAGTGTCAGTGTGTGTTTGTGCTGAAGTGATGAGTGTTGAATATATAACAGGACGTGGTTCTACTTACGTCTAAAACGTCTCCTTCAACAGAGTATCCAAACAGAAGTTTCTGTGCCTCCACGCTTCCAGAGGAGTAAATGAAGACTTTAAGGCCCTGTCCTCTCCATCTTTTGATGGATGGAATCACATCCTGATAGATCCTGTTTGAGACAAACCCAACATCAGAAGATACGCTTAATTTTATCCATGTGGCTTACTGACACAGTTTATGGGTCCTTAAATTCTCATAACCTCAGAAATAAAAGATTTGTAACAGGTGTGAGCATGGTTTACGGTTTACTTTCAACAGCATTTTCAGAATGGATTAAAAGGAATTCTCTTATATTTCAACTTTATTAGTTATATTAATAATAGGGCTGCAAAGATAAGTCAGACAGAAAATTAATTGGTAACTATTTTAATAATAGATTGATTGTTTTAGTCATTATTCAAGCACAAATATCAAATATACTGTGGTTCCAGCTTCCCAAATGAGTGGATTTGCTGTTTTTATTGATTCATCATGTGATATTTAATTGACCATCTTTATGTTCTGCACTGTTAGCCAGACAAAACAAGACATCTGAAAATCACCTTGGGCTTCACAGAAAATGCGACAGGCATTTTTCATTATTTTCTGACATTCTAGAGACCAAAATATTAATGAGGAAAAAACCTGGCAGAAGAAATGATAATGAAAATAGTCTACAACCAGAAATTCTGCAGTTAATCACATTAGACAAAGAAATGGTATAAATCACAAAAACTGAGAAGGTGGAATCATTGACCAAAAAATATACACCATTTCAACTGGACACCTGTAACCAAGCTGTACTGTAAATTTAACATTGACCATAAAATACATATGACCACAGACTGGAAGAAACTGACGGTAACTGCGCTCCTAAACTGCTCTCATAACAGCTGAGTCATCATGTTTTCCAACTTCTCAGTATCTAATGTAATAATGATGGTAATGGATGTTGTGAAACAGTCCTGGTAGATGGACTCTTTATTGATCGTGTTTCTACCTTAACATTATTACTGAAGTTAGAACAGAGCATCTGTATAACTGTATGAATTTTGAAGGGAGAAAAATGATCGGTGTACTTACTCGCCTTTGATTCTCCCTGAAGCATACGCCGACCTCCACATGTGACCTTGGAGCTGTTTGAGTGCTGTCGACTTCCTGTCTGCTGCCATCTGCCACAGCACATTATCCACCACTTCCCTAATGGCCTTCTCCTCATCTGTGTGAACTGTCTGGTCCACGGCGTGGACAGGACACGCCCGGTTCTGTCTCATGTCCTCTTCAATCTGTCACGACAGTCAGGCTTTTTGTTCAGGAAGCATTAGAGCGTGGTTTGTGTTTTCAGTGGCAAAATATCATGAATGAATGAATGATGAAATTATTTTGTCTTTAACAGCTGTCTTTTATACTGTAACCACATATTTTCAAAGTGCAGTGAATATTTTAGATTCTATTTTAATATTGTTCATGTTCCATGATGTTATGATGGGTTCTGGGCTGTCTGTTGAACAAAACAAGCAATATGAATATGCCAACTTTGGCCTTTTTTAAAACTATTTTCTGACATTTTATGGACCAAAGGATTAATTAGGGAAAACAGATTAATTGATAATGAAAAACATCATTATCGATAAACCAATATATCAATATACTGACACAAAAATCATTCCCTCTTCACTCACTAGATGCTGATATAGGTATACATGCAGAGCTGAGCGATGACCTGTAAGCCTCAGATGAAAGTGAAAACTGCTCTTAATATCAGTTCCATTAATGTTGAATCCCACATGAAAACTCCCCACCCTTTTACCTGTTTCTTTAGGAGATGAACATCTTGCTTGCACTCGTCTTCTTCCCAGTGAGTGGACAGATAATCCTCAAGATGCTCCCTGATGTATGGAAATAAGATATCCTGAAAATGACAAAGTAGAGTCATTTTGTGTGTTACCTGGACCTCCTTAGATGCAAAATGTGCTGGTTTCTATTTATTTACAAAATTAAGATTGAAAATACCCTTTGTACTTTTTCCTTTTCATTTACTTTTTCCAGGAAACAGGAAAAAGGGAGGGTTTTTTTAACAACACCAACTGCTGTTCTGAGAGTATCTCCATAATCCTTCAAGACATTTCTTACCATCTAGATGACAAAATATTCTTCCTGCTCCAGAATCAAAAAGATTTTCAAACCACTTCCAAGATCCAACTTCATTTCCTAATCCACGTTTCCAAATTTTTGGGTGACATTGTGCAAATCAAGCAAGGAGATCTGTTACCATTACATAACAGATTCTGGCTACCATCTTTGTTTGGATTAGGAAACAGTCAAGCATTTAAAAGGTTGAATTATTTTTCATCCAGATGGTTTGAGGAGTCTTTAAGGATTCAGGAACTACCTTTAATAATACCAGCAGTAAATGTTGTTAAATGACCTCCAGGGTTTTTCAGATTACGCCATTTATTAATTTGTAGGAAAATCATCTTTGCTCTGTGACTGTGTAAATAAGACACAAACTGGGACTAAATCATTGCCCACATCTGATTTGTACAGCTTGTTCAATTTGTTTAAACAGTGAATGAATGAAGTAGAGCTTGGTTATTAGTCAATTAATCAACTGATGGATCAACAGAAAATTTACTGGCAACTACAGGTATTTTGATAAGTCACAAGCAAAAATGTCAACTGAATGTCTTTGTGCTATGGACATCGATCTGCAACCAAAATTCTACCTATGCAAAAGTACATAAGCATTATCAACTCAATGACATTTTTATAACTGCTCACAACTCACTGACACTGAAATATGACAAGAGGTCTTCTACTGGACCCTGCTTTATGATAAGAGATTATGAAGGTTAGGTTTAGGACCGGTGGTTTAATCTTTATCATTCTTGTAATGTATAACTGCAATGTATAAAAAGAAAAAGTACAACTGTTAAAGGAAAGCAGAATAAAAGAGATGTCGATCGACAGAAAAATATTGAGCAACTACTGTCAAATATTTGCAGATTTCAGCTCCTCAAATGTGAGGATGTCAACGTTAAATGAATAGCTTTAGGTTTTGGACTTGTGGTCAAACAAAAACAAGACATTTGAAGATGTCATCTTCAGGTCTGCAAAGTTGTCACGTGCATCTTTTGATGGTTGACTGATAATAAAAATAATAATTTGTTGCAGCCCTTCTCAAAAAAATGTACCTAATTACAGTACTTAAGTAAATGTTCCTTCCATGTACTTTCCATTTCTGACAGGCAGTTTTCCAGTTGTAATTATGGAAACTCATAATTAAAATAGTCAAACATTTGCTACTCTTTTTTGCCATATAAGATAAAATATGAAGTATCTTTTGAGTTTTGGACTGCAGCAGGTAAAAGAAAATATTTAAGACCTTTGAAACCCTTCTAAGGCCTTCCTTCCTTCCTTCATTCATTCTTTCATTCATTTTCAAATTACACATCTGAAAATCACCTTGGGCTTCACAGAAAATGCGACAGGCATTTTTCATTATTTTCTGACATTCTAAAGACCAAAATATTAATGAGGAAAAAACCTGGCAGAAGAAATGATAATGAAAATAGTCTACAACCAGAAATTCTGCAGTTAATCACATTAGACAAAGAAATGGTATAAATCACAAAAACTGAGAAGGTGGAATCATTGACCAAAAAATATACACCATTTCAACTGGACACCTGCAACCAAGCTGTACTGTAAATTTAACATTGACCATAAAATACATATGACCACAGTTTACGAAGCCTTTTACAACTTTAAACAGCCTTCATTCATTTAAGACTTATTAAAACCTTGTAAGGTCTGTATTTGTAAATCATTTGCATAATCTACCATTTATTAATTAATTCATTGAGGACTTTTTAAAAACCTTATAAGTCCCGTGTTTTTGTTTTGTGTTTTTTTTATTTATTTATTTTTTTTACCTTAATTCATTTTATATATTTGTTTGTTTGTGTCTTTGTTGAATTGATTGATTGTTTACTGAAAAAGTTCATTCCACGCTGTCAATGACTTTTCAAGCAGACCTGCAGATATCCGGTCTACACAATCTGACAATTATATTTTAAACGAAAGGGTTTTGTAAAACGAATAGAGAGGAAATAGTAATAGTAAAACAGTAATAGTAATAAGATACACACAAGCAGAAAAAGATAAATAAGCGATAAATTGAGGATGAAGTCCACAACAATCAAATACGGTCGAGCTATTTGGTTTAGCCAGTGACAGCTTAGCATGGCCGTGCAACCGCTATTGGGCGCTACGTGATTAGCTTATTAAAAGTAGTAAACATTTAATACATTTTAACAGTTCTGTCTTACATAACGTACCTTTACAAATGTGATTGGAGTGGTGGTGCCTTCAATATCCAGCAAGAGCGCACTGGTACCAGCAGGAATTGAAACAGTGGCCATTTTTAGGAGCCTGCAGCTGGTTAGCCGACGTTAGCTGAATTAGCAGCGGCGCGGTGTTAAAGCCAAACAGGTTCTGGTTCTCCAACGAACCCAGACAGGTGAGCAGGCAGAGCACAGAGAGCCTTGGAGATAATAAGTGTAACACCCGGTTGGTTGTTGGTCCCTAGCTACCTGTCCTTGCCATTACCTCGCCGCTGGAGCTCTGACTCGACTGAAAGAGCAGTGAACAGCCCACATGTTCAGGTGTCGATTCAGCCCCCAGCTCGGATGGAGGCAGCACTGAGCAGTTCCAGCGACGACAACCACCAAAAAACGTCGGTGCGTCACCGCCACCGTGTGCGTCGGAGTAATAATACATCCATAGTAAATACAGGGCCAAATTATTTTTAATTTTTTGTCCCTCATAATCCTTTCCTCCTAAACTGGAGTAGTACAATTAATGTTAGTTTAAGGCAATTTGATTAAATACAAGCTTACTAATAATTCTATTCGATGTGCACATATGCAAAGTTTAACAAGTCCCATGTATTGAATTTATTGGAAAAATGTGCATATAACAGCGCTCAGGGGTAATCAGCAAATAAAATAGCAGATTTGCTTGGTGTAGAGCGGGACACAGAACTGAATTATTGTCATAATTAACAGCTTAAAATATCTTCATTTAACCCTTATAATCCACGTAAAAATCGACTTAAATCACTTCTTTGCAGTGATGTGATTAATTAAATTGTATGTGAGCGAAATACTCAAATCCTATACGTACATAAAACCTGCAGTACTCCATTACATTATGTTGCTGCACCAAATTGGCAGTAAAATATCTTCAGATAAATTACTATTTCTTTGGAAGGAAGTAGCTTCAGTGAAAACTGTTGACAGTGAGGTTATAATACAACACTATGAAAGTATAGTGTCTTCTGATTTTCTAACATATATCATCAATCACAAAAGTAAAATGTGAAAAAACATAAACTACAGATTCCAAACTGAGACGTTTCTTTTTGTTGTCACTTTGTATTTCAAACCCTTGTTTTTGAACAGTTTGATCATGACAAAAATCTTTGTAGAAACATGATTCACTTGAAGTTTGTGAAAAGGGCAGTTCAGAATTTTCTTGGCTGCGAAGGAAAACACAAGAGGAGAAAAACTTTTCAGACCAGTGTCAAGTTATTACATGTGAGATAAAGCTGCTTTCAGGCGGCTTTTCAGAGACTTTAGTTTCCAACCTTTTATATGTGAATACTCATTCTTCAAAATGCCACGTCCTGTCCTCTCCTTTTTTTATTGTCTTTTTTCCTCATCTCTTCATGTCTCTTTTCTTCTGTAATTGTTTTTCCTCTGCAAAAATAAATGGCAGACAAAAGGGAGTAGTAGTTAAATCTTCAAATAATGAAGTAAATGAACTTCAAATCTGGTAATAACATTAGATAAATAAATATTTACCTTTTACATGAGAGGGTTTACACATCATATTATCCTCCCACCTCCCCTCCTCTCCTCCACTCTGATATTTCTCTTCTTTCTTCTTGTCTCAGTCCTCACTCTACTTCAGTCGTGTCTTCTCCTCTTCTCTCTCTAAAAAATGCAAACAAGGGAGAAAAACTGTTCAATTTCCAGTGAATAAACGTGAACAGATGGATTATTCATGTACATCATTTATACGATATGAAATAAACTGATGATTGTCTTCTTGACAGCGACGGTTCACTCTTCATATTGCCCTCCACCTCCTCTCCTCTCCTCTCCTTTTTTCTCTTCTTTTAATATCTTTTTTCCTCATCTCTTCATGTCTGTTTTTTTCTCTAATTGTTAAAATGAATGGCAGACAAAAGGGAGTAGTAGTTAAATCTTCAAATAATGAAGTAAATGAACTTCAAATCTGGTGATAACAGTAGATAAATGGATATTTACCTTTTACATGAGAGGGTTGACACATCATATTGCCCTCCACCTCCTCACCTCTCCTCTTCTCTCCTCTTTCATCATCTCTCTTAATTGAAAAACAGAAGACAAACAAGTTGTAGTTAAAAACTTTAGAAGAAGTATCATTCATCATTGCATTAAATCTCATAATAACATGAAATATTTACCTTTTATGTGAGATGGTTTTCATGTCATGTTGCCCTCCCTCCTCCTCTCTTCTCTTCTTTTTACATCTTCCATCCTCATCTCTTCATGTTTTTTTTCTTCCCTAATTTTTTCTCCTCTTTGTAAAAATAAATGGAAGACAAAGGAAGAAACAGTTAAAAACTTCAAACTTCAAATCTGGTGATAACAGTAGATAAATGGATATTTACCATTAACACCTTTAACAGGGTTTTCACATCATGTTACCCTCCCACCTCCTCTCCTCCGAGAACCAATATGCAGGTGTCCTGCTCCATCTGAAGATGGAGACAAATACAACCTTTAGACCTCTGCTCCACATACCATCAACTGTTACCATAGTAACTTTCACATATCACTGAAATAAAAGAACCACAATGTAATTAAAACCATAAAATAAAATAAACCATACAAATAAAAGCCATGCATTAAATCATACTAACACAAAGTACATTATTATTTTTCTTGAATAATCGATTGATTGCTCAGTGTATATAATGTCAGAACATCATAAAACAAATAAACAAAGAAGTTGGTACAAGTGATATTTTTGGCACTTTTCCCCAAAAATTACTTCGATAATTAATAGATTATCAAATTTGCTGCAAATTGATTTTGTGGCAGTCCACCTCAATTAATCAATTATTCAGTTAATGGAAATAGTTTCTCAAGTCGGGACATTTCACATCACACTTCTTCTACAAAGTCTCTGTTAACCGTGTATACTAGTTGGGACATAGTGACATAAAACTGTCTAATATTCATGTGGCGTTTTGTGTAAAATACGTCAATAATATTAAGAGTTAAAAACTCTTATCTCTACCTGAAGGCTATTACTTATGGTGTAAGTTAGAAGATATGGAAACGTTAAGCTTTTATCTGTAGGCTACTTCTTAGCATGCTAACAGTTAAAGGTTTCTTGATGCAAACTTCAGTCAAGACAGTCAAAAGTCAGTCCCATTTGATTAATTTACACTGGTAGTTGGAAATATTTTCAATATTAGCTGTCAATGTTGGACTCAACGGTTAAATACATTGAAACAACATGGGTTTAAAATTAGGTTTTTTGTTTGTTTTTTTAAATCTCACATTTTCCAGGAAAAAATCCTCGTCGGTGACAGTTGTTGTCAGGTAGACGCTGAGACGTGAAGTCGTCGTTTGTTGTCTCTTTCTCACAGAAATCATCCAGTGCAAATCAAAAACTGTGTTTTTCTGATCGTCTTGTGTTTGAATGATGATCGATTCTGAAAGATGCACCTGCAAAAAAAAAAAAACATGGCAACCATGGAACCTTCAGGTCTGTTCTGTTCATGGACGTATTATTCTTATTATCATCCAGTCACATCTCACCCTGAGAGGTTTCATCATCAACGTGGCGACGTCCGGACAGAAAAGCACAATTCAGGCTCATTTAACTATAAAGAACTTTATTGACGACTCCTCTCAGACCTGTCTGGTTTCAGTCATTATACTGACCACTCCTTGTGAGTGCGACTGTGTCCAGCCACAATTTTACATAAAGTTAAAATCAAAGAGTCCTCATTAACCTTTTATGAGGGGCAAAACATTCTCTTGAAATGGTCTAAACATATGCACAAAATTACCAATAATTCTATTGATGTGCAAAATATAACAAGTCCCATAATTTATTTGTGAAACATGCACATGGCCATGCCCAGGGGCAACAACAAATGAATTATCCACCTATTATAAAAAATGTCTTGGATATTAAACAGTGTCAAAACAATGAGACACAGATGTGCTAACGTCAGTATATGTTAAGGATGTACTCTGTCCTGCCATGTCAGCTGGGATAGGCTCCTTTGATTCTTCTCATACAAACATGATTCATTGTTTTACAATGGGTAAGCCATGTTTCTCCATACAGAATTCACTTCCTCAAAAGTTTGCACACAGCTCACTTTACTGGCATGCAGCTCAGCACAACACTTAATCTCTACACCAGAATGCACTAATGCAAACAAAACACTTCATATTCATCTCAGGATCAACCCTGGTACCAGAAGACTGACACATTTGTCTCTGTTGTTCTGCATCATTTTCATCTCTTTAAGACATTTGGTCTCTCTGTAGATGGTTTGAACTTTTGTGTTAATTTTGTCTCCTCATTAGTGTCTAGTGTCTCATATTTTGCAGGTGGAGATCAGGTTCTCCCTGACCTCTCGTGTTCACCATCGCACTGTACTAGACGTTAGGATTTACAAATGACCTGTAGGGGGCAGCAACAATCGGTGCTGTGTTTAGTCTGCCACAAATTTCAGCAGTCGAAGAAGAACGAGCCTACGATGAAAACAAAACGACTCTTTAAAAATCTACTTTTAAATTGTAGCGACTGAAACAAATTTTTGCCTTACTGAGACACGTTTGGCCTGAATTCATATTGACATTATTATTTGATTCACTTAGACAAACGCGATAGCTTACTCTAATTAGCGCCAATATTTTTAGTTAACAATATATGATATCAAAATATTAGCTAGCTTAGCCACTAGCTATCATTAGCTCGCAGCTAACTTAAAGCCTTTGACGCAGCTTCAGTTTCTGAGCTGTTCAGTTATAAACGAATTACTTAAAAAGCCCAAACATGTCGGATGATTATGAATTCAGCGACGACGCGACCATGATGAGAATGGAGGAGGACGGAGAGGCAAACAGTGATGACCCGATGTCAGCGACCGGGGACTGTGGCCTGATGGGGGGAGAGGCCGAGGGATCCAGAATTGACGCTAGTAAAAACGAGGAGGATGAGGGGTACGGTTACACCAGTTTGACTCACATTACTGCTGAAATTAGTCTCCACATTTTAGCGGACACTGTTAAGTTACCACAGGTGTCAAACAACGTGTATAAACCGGTGCTCCTCTCAGACCTATCCTCGTACAGTTGTCTGACCCGAAATTATTGTTTTTGTTTTTCTAACCACAGGAAGATGTTTGTAGGAGGGCTCAGCTGGGACACGACTAAGAAGGATCTGAAAGATTACTTCTCCAAGTTTGGGGAGGTTGTAGATTGCACATTAAAACTGGACCCCATGACTGGACGTTCAAGAGGCTTTGGCTTTGTGCTCTTCAAAGAACCTGAAAGTGTTGATAAGGTATTGTCCTGCTCCCAAAAGTGGCGTTAACATGTACAGCACTGTGCTATGGTTGTAGGCACTACGGGTAAATGGAGGATGCTTTGTATAATAATGCCATGAATAGTTTTTATATCAGTTAACTTCACACAAAGTGCTGGTAACAGAAAATATCTAAATCAATTCAATATTTGCTATAAGCATAAGCATCTTGGGGAACTTGTCAGAGCTCTGTGGATTTAGGTGATGTCTCCTGTCTTGTCATGTAAACCCAGGCTCACCCCATGGTGTTGAATGTTTGGGCTTGTTGTCATGTTGCAGGATTAATTTGGCACCAGTCGCATGCTTCCCCAGTGTGAGGGATAACAATCTGAACATCTGACGTACCTAAACCTTTTTACAGTAATGTATGTACTGCAAATCAAGGAGCCTGTAATGTTACATGAACAGTACTGATTTACAGTGTGAAATGTATCTGTCAAGCAGGGGATGAATCATGTGAATTATTATGCTGACATTTGAAAAAACTAGAAGAATCATTAAACACACCACACTGAATGTATTTCCAAAATCTTTAAAAGACTCTTCTGACCATCAGGATGAATAAAATACTGCTGGTTACAAGATTTGTTAAAAGATTTTTTACCAGTTTCTCAAGTTGTGACTGTATTTGCTAATCCAGGTTTGACTTAAATAACATTTATGTTTGCTGTTTTCATTAGGATATGCTAGTGTGAATGATAACAGAATCTTGTATGTATGTAATACAAAAATCCCTGCTGCCATCTTTGTTTGGGTTAAAAAATACAGTCATGATTTGGGAAACAGGTTAAACATCTAACTTCAACCATCACATATGAGAAGTTGTAGATTAACACCTAAAAATGAGTTTCATACATGATTTATTTTGTCATTTGATTATTTTGTTATGAAGGTTGCCTCACAAAAGGAGCATAAACTCAATGGGAAGGTCATTGACCCCAAAAAAGCCAAGGCCATGAAGAGCAAGGAGCCCGTGAAGAAGATCTTTGTTGGTGGTCTCTCTCCAGACACTCCTGAAGAGAAAGTCAGAGAGTACTTTGGTGCCTTCGGAGAGGTGCATGTTTTACCCATTTTAGGAATTTGTTTTTAGTGTGTCTGTGGAGGGCCACTGATGTGTGAGCAAGTAATGAATCAAAAATGACTCTCCCACTGTCCCCACTGAAACAATCAATTTAAGTACTTTTCATGAAGACTAATACAAACTATTTTATAAACAGGTGGAGTCAATTGAACTTCCCATGGAGAACAAAACAAACAAAAGGAGAGGCTTCTGCTTCATCACGTTCAAAGAGGAGGAACCAGTAAAAAAGATCATGGAGAAAAAATACCACAACATTGGACTAAGCAAGGTACAGGTTGTTGTTATTTTTAATTCCCATGTAATTCATTTGACATGTTAGTATGGTGACTTTAACACTAGACACATGGTCATGGAAATATATCTTATTTTAGTGTGAAATAAAAGTGGCAATGTCTAAGGAACAGTACCAGCAGCAGCAGTACTGGGGAGGCAGAGGTGGATACTTGTCCAGGTCTCGAGGAAGAGGTGGTGGTGAGTGTAGAAGACACTCATGGTTTCACACAGTGTGTTATATTTAGAAAGAAAAATATATGAGTGTTAACCTTTTGAACTCCTGCCAAACAAAACATTTGAATAAGAAAACATGAGCCTTTTTCAGACATGCATCATAGTACTAAATTATATGGTATTTTAATATGTCGGTCTCACGTCTGAATAAGCCCTTGAATCACTTTTATGTAAATGTTACTGTGTGATTTACAGCTGGCGCCAGTTAAAATGACCGACGTCAGTGGCGGTAGATTTATATCAGCTGCTGATAATAAATGTTCATTTTGTAACATGTCCATAGAAACATTAGTTTATGTGCTCTCTCCAAGCCACTGACTGGACAGTAGAATGCTATTGAACCCCAAATCTAGCCTGCAATATTGCATATCCCATGTGTGCAAAGGTTCATTGTGTAGGATCTACTGTTACAGCACTGTCACTACTATTAGCTTTATCAAATTGTAGTCAAACCCTCATACTTGGAAAATGTTTTTATTTGAAGTTTGCATTGAAACAGTCAGTGAGATTATATAATGAGAAGTGTTTCATCTAAATTCTATTTAATTGCAGGTCCTAATCAAAATTGGAACCAGGGTTATGGCAGCTATTGGAATCAAGGCTATGGAAATTATGGCAATTATGGTTACAGTAATCAAGGATATGGAGGATATGGTGGCTATGATTACTCTGGTTACAACAACTATTATGGATATGGTGACTACGACAGTGAGTAAACCCATCTGTGAAACACCCTGATGAGCTTCAGTTTCACGTCAACTCTTCCATTTAGTCACTTTTGAAATGATAAAAATGTCTAAAATCCAATTTTGTACCACACTTGCAGACCAATCTGGTGGATATGGCAAGTCGCCACGGCGTGGTGGTCACACCAACAGTTACAAGCCGTATTAATGGGGGAAACCCTCATCTTCAAGTAGGTATGTAACAACAAAAATACACCACTTACTTTAAATTTAAAGTAGTTATATTTACTTTGCTGTTTGGTAACATTATGAATAATTTCCTCTTATAAATTTCTTTTTCTCAGCACCCTCAAGTGCTTTACAGTAGTGGTAACATAGAGGCTACACTCTTGTGGCGATTATTTTAACAGCCGGCCTTCTGCTGCCTCTTTTGCACCTTCTTTTTTTTTAAACTGTAAAGTTAACAGGTAAAGTACTGCTACTACAGTAAATGGATGCCAAAGTTAAGGATGTGCAAGGAAACAGAAAAGGAAGTATGTTGTCTCCTAACTCTGACATACCTTGTTTGTACCTGCCAGCGGAGCTTCCTTGCAGGCCATGAGCTGACTCCCAGATACTCTCAGGGCCCGCTCAATGCGGACCGGGTACGAGAAGCATACGCTCTCGAATGCTGCCATTTGGTATGGTCTTACAACATCCTGTATCAGCATTTCTAAACTAAACAATATGGGACACGTCCAGCTTTGTCATCTTTCTTTCCATTTTAATTTCTTTGCAACTGTTTGTAATGTAAAACTTAAAATATACACATGTAATTGTCATTTTTTACAGGCCCTTACTCCCCCACAAGTAATGATTATAAATATGAAAAAATAACTATTTGCTTTTCAAAGGATACGTACAGCATTCTCTGGACTTTCCAGTTCCTAATGTTAATATATGCATTCCTAATCTTTATCTAAAATGCTTGTTTCTTTATTTAGCTCTTGTAGCCAGTAGTCCATGAGCTAAAACCTGGTTCGTATTTGGACTCTACTGTGTTGGGGGATAAAGTGCTTTACTTTGTGTACATGTATTGTTCTGTTTTGTGTTACTGACAGCGATGGAAAAGACTCCTCTTTTGTTAATTTTCCTGTAACAAATTTTCCTCTTATAACCTTTTGTAAAACAAGAAGAATCAAAGTGTCACTACATTTCCAGAAATTTGCATGTGATGCTTTCTTTAATGTGTATTTTTGACCAGTCGAAGGTTTCTTCCATTTAGTATTTTGGCTTTGACTGCTTCAATTTATTGCACTTCAGGATTTCTAGCTTATGGACTAACTTTTTTTAAACTGTAAAATGTTAAAATAATTGTTCTCAGTTTGTTTTTTCTTATTGTTTTTACATTGGACATTATAAACACAGGGGATTCCTAATTTATTGTAATTTTAACAGTGTTTTGTTCATCTATAGCTGATTTGTATCTGTTTGTTTTCCATAGGTTTCAGAGTGATGAAAGTCTGCAGTGCGCTGGTGGAGCATTGGCCAAAGAGATGATGGTATCCAGCAAAGATCACTTAGCTGATTGTAAGAAAATAAATGAAGAACACTATGACCTACAGTACATTTCCTCTATATTTACCAGAGTATTTGTTGTACCTTAAAAAGTTTTGGATTTTGATGTTTTGCATTTATTTAGATTGCTGCAAAGTTTTAGCAGTTCCTCATCCCTTCTTGTTTTTTTGTATTTAATGTTCTCAAATGCTATTTGTGAATTGCTTGATTTATTCCATAACTGAAATGTTAGATTGGTTGGAATACATCACACATATATATACAGTACTGTGGTAGCAAAGATACAAAATGCGTTGTTCCAATTTATCCACTTTATCATAGTCATATAATACATATGTTATTACAGAGCTCGACAGTCATGAACATACAGTATATATACACAGTGTATTGGACATAATGAAATACAACAAATAAAAATAATAAACACTTATTAGGATTTGTGATCCTGTGTGAAATATTAATAGAGTGGTATTATGTCACGTGTTAATAACTTGGAGTGTTAAAGGAAGTATTTCAGCCAACTTTATAACAACCTAATCTCTGAATTTTCTCTTCACATCATAGGATGTAGCAGAGAAAACTAATTAATAAGCTTACAGATATTAAAAAAAACATTTTACCCCTGAATTTACATACACATTTTGATTTAAAATATAAAGCGTTGGAGCTGAAATGATCACTCTCTTGAGCAATTCAATGCTAAAATGCTCAATAAAAGTTGTCTGGAAGTGAGCTTTAACCACCATCTTCATTGCATTCCTGAGCTGTTTAAGATAAAATTTATATAACATTCGTAGCAAAGAGGATGATGAGGATGACGATGATCAGCACAATTACACCGATTATAATCATCATTTTAATGTTTTTCCACCAGTATTTCCTGGCGACCCGTGTGGATGTTTTTTGGAATGAGTCAGCCTGAAAAGAAAAATAAGAGAAACCTAATCAAACACTGATGATGGAAGAAGTACTCAGATTTTTACCTTATTTAAAGGTGAAGTCCACCAGTTTTATACATCAGAGTGTGTTCGCAAGTATTGGAAAGTATTACTGCATTTATGATTAGAATATTAGTAGTAGTGATAGTAGCAGTACATAATTTGGGTGCCAGATTTTGACAAGGAAGAAGAATGTGTGGAGTAAAATATATCTGGTTCTGCTGCATCAATTGTGAGCATTTTTGTTTTTAACCATTCCACCATCTGTCAGGACTGCAATGCTAAACCGGTACCAAGTACCAATATAATAATGTTCAAGTACCTCATTACAAGTAGAAGTCCAGCCTTCATAATCCCATTGAAATAAAAGTATATCAATTAACAGGAAAATGTACTTTAATAACTAAAAGTACTCATCAGTCTCAGATCTACATTGTCATTAACCCTGCATTCAAAATCTGAACTTAACAAATCAAAAGTTAAAAGTACTTGTAACTTAGAATACAGTGTACTTTGTATACAGTATACATATATATATATATTATTAGATTAATACTGATGCTTCAATGTGTAAGCAGCATTTTACTGTTGTTGCTGCTCAAGGTGGAGCTAGTTTTAACTGCTTTAAAAACAGTTTGGTAGTTTGGTCCAGTGTTTCGGAACATAAGGGACAAACCCTCTAAAGGATCACCTGATAAATCTGAAGGGTCATGAGATGATTAATGGGAGAGGGAAGAAGAGAAAACAAAGCTTAGACACATTCATATTCAGTTTTGTGACTTTTCTCTAGTCTTGTTATTTATCAGATATTGGAAAATACTGCCTCTTTGGGCCTCAGACTGTTTAAACGAAAGCATGTGAGAAGTTCAGACGTGAAATGTCTCTTTGGTGGAACTGCTAATAACTCAGTCATCTGAAATGCAACAGGAGGCTCCAAATGCTTTTTGTAAGAGGTCGCAAGCTAAAATTAATATATAGAGTTTGCTAGTTTAATGCAGTGATTCCCAATCTGGAGGTTCAAGCTCCTTCAAAAGGGGTTGTGAGATAGTTACTGGGAAAGAAGACAAAAATGCTTAACAAATTTGTAATTGCATTTTTGGCCTGTTTCCTAGTGTTTGCTTCTTTTTGTATTATATTAGAAACTTTTACTTCTTTAGGCCTTAAACTGTTTAAATGAAACCATGTAAAAAGTTTAGAAAATTCCTCTCTTTGATTAAGTCATGGCCATCTGAAATGTGATAAGGGACCTCAGATGAACACTGATTTTTTGTGATAAGCAAAAAAGTTGAAAGCCACTGATTTAATCTTTAAGAGTACATTGTATTTTATAGGTTTATTTTGTTTTTGATGTCAAATCTTAATCTGAATAGTAAGTACCCGCCATAGCTGTCAACATAGTGGAGTACAAAGTACATTTCCCTCTAGTGACAGAAGTATAAAGTAACAGAAAATGGAAATACTCAGTAATTAAATTCCAAAACTGTAAAACACACAGCTTTGTGCTTTGAAGGAGTTGGATATGAAGACTCATTGTGATACACTAAATCCATCAACAAAAGAACAGCAAGCTCACTCTGTACCAACATGATACTTACAGATGCCTGTAGGTCATCAGTTTTCCCGATCAGATCATCTAATCTGTCCCCCCTCTCCAGCACTTTGTTGATGTTGTCTTTCAGAATCACTTTAACCTCATTGACCTGACCTTGTACTTGGTCAAGCTTGGCAGAGGAGCCAGAGGCCGGTGACTGAGAGTTTGTGTCAGCCTGTGAAAAATTGAAGGTGGAATTTGATCCATTTTAGAGCCATCAGTCACAGTTTCTAAACATTTACCAACATGAAAACTCCACTGATATTCTGCCAGCCAAATATATGAGCAACAACCACTGCAACGGCTATTTTTAATGACTAAACCTCACTTCCTGCAACTGCGTTAACAGGAAACAGCGCTATCAGTTGTGAGTCAGTTTACTGAGGCCTGTGTGATTGTCACATGAAAACGTGAAGCGTTGTAGCTACAAAGGTAAACCAGTTTAACAAAAATGTCCAACAAGCTTTTAGAGGATAATTTCAGATGGTATCAAAATGAAAAACTAAATCCGCTTTGGTCTGATTTAAAAGGACAATATTTAAGGTGGAAACTGGACTAAACTTCAGTGTGAAGAAGTACAACACTTACCATAGCAGCTCTGTTTGTCAGTCACAACTAACAAAACAAGTCAGCTTCATACACAAAAAACTAAATCCTCCGCGAACTCTTGTTATCCAGTCCTGTTCGTATGATAAACAAACGGCGAGAGATTTGTGCCTCTTCTGACTGTATGAGTCATACAGTAAGACCTGAGCAAATGTCTGCTGAAGGTTGCACCTCTTCTTTGTTACACATTAACTACCTGTTGCCTCAATCAAAGTCTCATTGGCTTAACCAGAGACAGTCATCATCCCCACATAGAGCTAGATACAGTCAGATCATGAACATGCACTACTTTCATTTCCTGCTTTTTTACGAACCATTGTATGACATATTCATAACACAGGAAAAAATATCACCCATACTAGACACACGGTAGCTCAACCCACTAAAACCTTTTCTACTTGTCCAGGTTCTATGTGATTTACATACCATGAGCTGTCAGAGCAACGGATACAGGCCAGCGTTGAACTGATATGTCTGGGCAAAGGGCTCTCTGTTTTCAACACAGGGATATTTGCAAAGCAATAAAGGGCTGAAGTTGCTAAATTTCATTTCCTCGTTCGGTGTTGTGCAGTTTGTTACTTCAGCAGTTTGTCAGCAGCCACAGTGTGACAGTTAATTCATGCTGTTTTAAGGCAAGAGTTGAGCTCAGCTTTGCCGCAGTTTTCAGTTTTAATAATTGTGTGACAGTAGCTTCACCTTTTTAAAATTTAATATGTCACATATAAAGTTATGAAGTGTGTCTCTTAAGTAATAAAAGCTATATGTCACACCATCTACTAGCAGTATGTAATCTGCGTTAATATAACTGACAGTGGTGGATGCAGTATCAGTAAAAGTAGAAATCAAATGCCCAAATACTAGGTAAAATCATTTAGTTGTGATGATATGAGTGATATATTAATGTGTAAGTAGCATTTTATGGTTTTAGTATACAACAATACAACATATTTCACATTATATGTTTTGTGGCTAGTGACTATAGCTGTTAGATAAATGTAATAGAGTAGAGGTAGAAAGTAGTATGGCATGATAATACTCAAGTGAAAGATATGTATTTAAAAAGAATGTAATACCTTAAGTACTCATCTTAAACAAGATGTTAAATAGTGGAAATATAAAATGTTGAACACCCTGTAACAGAGTTAAGTAATGAGGTATTATGAGCATATAAACTGAAATGACATATACAAGAAATCTGTTGCACCTCACTTGTCACTACTACCAGGAGCTGGTCAGTAGCACCTTTACCCACGCTGGCAGCATGGCTCTGGGACTGGCAATGTTTGTCAGTCCATTTTAGTCCAGACTGAAAATATCTCAACAGCTATTTGATGGGCTGCCATAAAAATTTGAACAGACATTCATGTTCTCCAGAGGAAGAATCCTAATGACTTTCTCCTCAGAACACCAATCTTTATAACTATTGTTGTTCCCTGACTTTTCATCTAGCGCCACCAACAGTTCAAAATTGTTAACTCATCCAGAAGTATCTCAGCATCTACCAGTACATGCGAGATTAACACAAAGTTTTGTTTATGTTTTCATTATGATTTTGGTGATCTTCTGACTCATTCATCGTGCACCATCATGATTTTGGCATTTGTGGGTTTGAGTGAAATGTAACTATTGAATGGACTGCAATGAAATTTGGTTCAGACATTCATATCTCCGTCAGGATTAATTGTAATTTCATTAAGGAAAAAAAAAATTCAATCTGCCTGCTTATAACCAAAACGCTGCAAAACAAACGACATCCCCATCAGGCTCAGCTAAGAGCTAATTAGCAAATATCAGCATGCTAACATGCGGAACAAAGATAGCAAACATGGTAAACATTATACCTGCTAAACATTAGCATGTTAGCTTTGTCATAGTGAGCATGTTTACATTAGGATTCAGGTCAAAGCACTACAGCATCACAGAGCTGCTAGCATGGCTGTAAACTGTAAACATAGCTATTTAGTTAATGGTGTCAGAAGCAGTATTGTTTGCATATTTTCCCTCTGCTGTGTAACTAAATCCTTCTTCAGTTTTTGTGTGTGTGTGTGGGGACATGTTTTACTATATTCATGGGGTCCAAACACTGCAAACATAGCTATACTTGTGGGGTCTGACAGCTTTGTGGGGACCAAAATGCATGACCCCACAAGTTTAAATAGCTGTTTTAAGGTTAAAGCCTTGGTCTTAGGGTTAGGGTTAGACATGCAGGTGTGATAGTTAAGGTTAGGGTAAGGGGCTAGGGAATACGTTATGACTTACAATGACTTATCCCTTCAAAGATATGTAGATAGAAGAAAAAGAACTGTAACTAATGTAGAACAGGAGTCAAGAATCAATTATTTCATGTCTATATCAATAATATTTCACCCACAAATCCATATTTTAATTCAATAGAGTTTAAAGAGGTCATTGAAAGCCTTTGCAGCTTCACTGAGCTCAGGGTGTACCGACTGATAAAGAGGATCTGAACATGACTCATACAAACTGAACATTGGGAGGGTGCTGCAGTTTGGTGGATGCTTGCCAAATACTAAGGAAACAGTAGGAGCGTAAGATTTTGCTAAGTTAAATAAACATATGAAAATCAGCATACTCCATAAAATACATGATATAAAATAACAAAGACAAGTAGTTAAGACAGTGCAGTACAGAACTTTGCCATGCTGGTTTTGCCTTATATAAGTAATGGACTTTGTACAGTCAAGACACTTGACTTTTATACAGCTACGTCATGTCAAGTAACACTTTAGTAGTTAGATGTTTATATAGAGAGATTATGAGACAATATCAAATTAATGCAGCTTTATAATAAAATTTTGTGGGTTTAAACAAAGGTTGGAGTATTTACTGAGAGCCAGGTATAAGGGGTTACACAGGTGGACACAAAAACATGCTCACCTGTACAACATAAACTAATTCATTATATTAGCTTGCAGTAAATCTTATGAAATCTTGTGAAGGTTATGATGATGAATTTTTGGTTTGTTGAGCAACACAGGTGTTTACTCAGCACTGTGGGAATTTCCGACAGCTTTAAGTGTACAGATATAACAGCAGCAACCTTGTTGTTGCATGATATTGCAGGGTGTTTTTGTGGAGAAAGATAAAATAGACAGCACCTCAAATTATACCCTCAAAAGTGTTCATACAGTTGAATCCATATAGTTGTATCAACGAGCTCAAAAAGTATACAACTGCCTGATTACACATTAAGCCAACACAGAGCAACATTAGCATTCATTTAGTTTTGATTTCTGTCCACCTCATGGATGTAAGTTCAATATTTATTCTCTTAGCTCTGTTTTTAGTCTCTACCAGCTCCTGAGGGAAATATCTGGTTCTTTAGCTGCTAAAAACTCCACTAGCTTTACTAGCTAGTGTCTGACTGCATCTGTCTGTTATTTGACGCCGAGCAGATGGTGTACAGTAGCTTTTTTAGAGGACAGCTGCCTGCTGCGGCTGCAAATGACTGTGAGAGCAGTGAGAATGAACCAAAGTGCAATAAAGCTGCAGGCCAGGAAACCAAAAAAAATCAGCTGAAAGATGCAAGAGTTGATGGGAACTGCAGAGTCAGGTGATAATTCTCTGTGTGTCTAAAAGTCACATACAAGCCAATTGCATACAAAAAGTCATGTGAGCCATTGTTTAAAATGTTGATTATACTGTAACTGCTTTAAACAAATGAGATACAAAGTGTTCATCAGTGACCTCTACAGGCCGTGGTGAGTGTATTTATGAGCAGGCTAGCTGTTCCTGGACTTGTATTATCAGTCAGGGACCTTTATCTGTGCAGAATTTTGTGCAGATTAATGTTCTACACTTGAACAGATATGAGTGGTTTTGATCTTCTTCTGTAACTCTCAGCAAGAAAAGTAAGTCTATTTCCCATAAAATAAAAGCTTCATTTGTGCTTTTGATGAAATTATAATTTGCATGTCATATGTCATCATTGGGTGTATTCAGATTTCTTACTTAAAGTAAAAGCAGGAATACACAGGAAAATGAATTGTAAAACACCTCAGCACAGATAAAATAATGAACTCACAAATGTACTGTATGTGCATGTTCATACTGCATGTGCGTGAGGTAGTATTACTCCACCACAGAAGTACTGTACTGCAGTAAAAAACTATTATCTTCATCATCAGTACATTTGACAGTTATTTTCTTAAATGTGAACTGATTGGTCACATTGCACACGTCCACAGATTGTTCAGCCGAACACCTTGCTGAGTGAATATGCTGGGTGTTCTTTGAAAAGACTTTTAGATTGTAAGTGATTAAGGAGCCGCTGTGCCTGTACCTCTGGATCGACTGGAAAATGATGAGAACTAGTCTGAGAGTTGTACCTCAACGAATGAGCACATCGAGGTAGAGAACAAAATCAAGACTTTTTCTTCTTTTGCCTTTGATATTTTGGTTGTTTCTCCCTTAAAAACACTCATATTCACTCATATTCAACAGGAAACCATTATGCACACCAACCATCATCCGGGAGTTCAGAGGCACTTACCTTGTGCCTGTTTCCATCAGGATACACCTTCTCTATTTACCTCCATATTGATATCACCTTTCAGTGTTACATTTAATTGTTTTTGTCTAGTGTTAAGTATTTTTGTCTTTGCTTCTTTTCAATCATTCTAATAAAGTTTATTGTAATACAATTTTCACTAGTTTATGTTGCTACATAACATTTTTTTATTATAATAATTTTTTATTTAAAATGAACTGTTGTATTCCGTAATATATTTACAACCACACACCTCTAAACCCCATTTAGTGTCTCTTTATAGTCATTTTGTGTGCATTTGATTGGCATTTTGCATCTGTCCGTACTGACTGCATTGTTTTGCTTATCTCTGTGCTCATTTTGTGTCTCTGTTTGTAGCTGTTATGTGATTCCCCTTCTCATTTTGCTTCTGTTTACAGTGTCTTGCATCTCTTTGTATTTGTCTTTTTGTATCTCTGTGGTTGTTTTGCATCGTTTGCGTGTCACAACACCAGATCTTCGATAATGCGACATTTGACCTCTTTTTAATGGGAATATTGTCCAGAGACGAAGATGATGAAATGTGCACTATGTAACCACAGACTATTTATGATGAGTGAGTTATTGTGTTGTAACAGCGACATCTTGAGGCTGCTGTCTGCAGGACCTTGACCTGTAAACATTCCTCCTTGAGCCCACACAGGCGTTTGCGGAGAACCCACCGAAAGGGACGTGAATACTTTACAGAGTTGATTTATAGCACATTTCTCTCACGACCAACTTACTGCTGAAAAGTTGCATCAGTTGTTTTCTTGCTCGCTACATCCGCCTGTCCTGGATCAAATTTCCTGCTGCAGAGTTCTGAGCTTCAACCTTCAGGGTTAATCATTGTTTTCTATAATCGGTGTCGGAGAACATCAGAGGGAACTACCACTTATATAGTGCGACCCTGTATCTTCAGGTTCTCCATCCAACAGATTTTTAAATCCGTTAAACTTGTCTCGACTGACCAACGAGCTGAAGATGAACCCCAGCAGCGGAGCCCGCAGCGGGAAGACTTTCCTTTTCACATCCGAGTCTGTTGGAGAGGGACACTCTGGTAGGCTACTGCACGTGTCTGTACTGTAACTGTGTGTCTGTACAGTATACATGTGTCTGTGTGACTGTTGGGGACATGTCTGGACATGCAGAGACTCACTGTACTTCTGTTAACGCTATATTATATTAAAACTATACAGTGCATCCACAGCTGTACTTTATATATCAAAATATGAGAACTGTAATCAGTCAGTCAGAGTTGATCATTGAGTTAGAAAATGCCAAAATTATTGGTTTGTGATGCAGTTTTTTTTTAATTAATTGAGAAAATAATTGAGAAATTACTAATCAAAATAAACTGCAGCCCTAAAAATGTGTCATTGCATGTGCACATTTTATAAGTAGGAGTATGCAGATCCTTTACATAGAAGTACTTGCTACAAGTACACGCCCTGCATTTAAAATGCTACTTAAGTAAAAGTACAGATTTAGGAAAATGTATGGTAAGTATTCAAAGTAAAAGTTTGCTCCTGAAAGTCAGTTAATTGTGGATTCAAACTATTCTTGAAGGTCAGAACATGACAGACACTTCAACAAATCTGAGGTAGAAAAACTAATATAATGATAAAATCTAACCTAACTAATCTAAAACCTAGCTTGCACAATGTATACCTCTATTCCTGCAATGTGACTGGTAGTTTGTGTTTCATTTCTGTGCATACTATCTCAGGATGTAAATTAATTTATATCAAACATTTATCGACAATAATTATTCCTATCATTTTATTGCCTAACCCAGTGTACACTGTATTTAATGTAAGCACCCAGAGCAAAGATTAGATTTATTAATATGCACAGAAATTATTCTGTCACTTTTCAAAGTCCTTTTTTTTCCTTTGTGTTCACAGATAAAATGTGTGATCAGATCAGTGATGCTGTACTTGATGCATACCTGAGTCAAGACCCTGACTCTAAGGTGGCCTGCGGTAAGCTTTATATATCATACTGATGTTATTATATTACTCTAATTAGTCAGGTTCCCATCTAATTTTTTTTTAAAAATATGTTTTTACCAAATTCCAGAAAATATGGTAAGAAAATGCAAATGAATGCATGTTTCCATCCAGTCCTGTTGATGGCAGTATTCAGAGTTGGCTCACTGAAATACACAGTTGGTGGTTCAGATTTTTCACTCAGGTTGCCCTATGGTTCAGCACAAATCTGAACTATGATAATAACAGTATAGCCATTACATACAACTTTGAATCTAGTGTCAAAGGTATTTTGATAACTAATAATTAAACAGCTAAATGTCTTAGACTGGATCATTGTTTGCCCTATAGATCAAAGTTCAGACCAGCTTTATGTCACTGGCTGTGTAATGGATCATTAAACAGTTTTAACTCCCTCTGAAACATCTTAATTAGTGATATATCTAGACTCTCTAAGTTTTCCAGTACATAAAAAAAACATAATGCAATATAAGACAAGGTATTACAGTAGGCCAGTGAAGAGTTAACAAAACAAAATGAACAAACAAAATAAATTTGGGCACATAGAGTAGCTAATCCATGTATAGTACAAGTAAAACACCACATAAATAAACAGAAATGTGGTAGCATATTTTCTGTGACTTTTTTTAAAAATGTATTGTCTATGAAGCTGCTTTAGAAGATATAGAAGAAAAAAATATATAGAAAATCCAAGGAAAACACAAATTACA
This sequence comes from Lates calcarifer, assembly GCF_001640805.2. Taxonomy (NCBI): domain Eukaryota; kingdom Metazoa; phylum Chordata; class Actinopteri; family Centropomidae; genus Lates; species Lates calcarifer. Next base: position 19,201,239 of record NC_066841.1, read on the forward strand.
TAATCAGAATCAGAATCAGAAATACTTTATCCCTTGTGGGAAATTGAGTTGCAGTGCTCTAATTCACATATACAATAAAAATAGATGAGATAAAATAACATAATAATAATAATAATAATATTAAAATAACTCCTATGCTAAACTATATAATTTTCCCATTAAACAAACAGTGACTAACTATGTAATGATCCAGTACAGCAGTTTGTTTCACATGACACATAAATACTGAGTGCCTGAGTCATTTTCTTGACTGGTAAAACTATTATGTCTTGTTACAGAATGTGTGGCAAAGACAGGGATGATTTTACTGGTTGGAGAAGTGACATCTAAGGCCATAGTGGATCTCCAGTCAGTGGTCCGAAATACTGTGAAGAAGATTGGCTATGATAGCTCTTCGAAAGGTACAGTATGGCTGACTTTAATACTCTGTAACTTCCTATAGAATCTGTCTGAGAGGTTGAGTGAATGAGTTAGAGGCTGTTACTGACTGTGTCCTGTGTTCTGCAGGTTTTGACTATAAGACCTGCAATGTGCTGGTGGCTCTGGAGCCACAGTGTGTGGAGATATCAGACTGTGTGTTTGAAGGCAGGGATCAGGAGGACATCGGTGCAGGGGATCAGGTTCAGTATTTTACCTTAAATCCTCACCTTTATCCAAACTGCCATTTTTCACCATATGGATTTAGAATTGTTTTGTTTCATGCAATAAGTGTGGTTTTAAACAGTCACTGTTATAAAGGACATTTGCAATGCAATCAAAATCAAAATCCCTTTAAAATGTTTCAACTTTTATTAAATGTAGAAAATTAAAACATTTTTAACTTTACAAATGATCATTTGGGGAACATTATTTTCTGAATTTTTTTTTTTTTTTTTTTTACAAGATAACATTTAAGATTTTCAAAAGCACAACATTTTTCTAATTTTTTAAAAACACAGTTGTGTTTGCCTCAATTTAAAGATCGAATTTAAAATAAACTTCTTGTGAATGTGTGTGTGAATGTGTGTGAATGTGTGTGTGAATGTGTGTGAATGTGTTTAGAAAAAGCACATTAAATATATAGAATATGTGCTGTATGAATGTGTGTGAATGGGTGAATGTGACCTGTAGTGTAAAGCGCTTTGAGTGGTCGAAAAGACTAGAAAAGCGCTATATAAGTACAGTCATTTACATGACTAGACCTGATCATTATACTGGGTTTCTTGGTTGGGCTGCTTGTCTCCTCAGGGTTTGATGTTTGGCTACGCCACAGATGAGACTGAGGAGTGTATGCCTTTAACCATCCTCCTGGCCCACAAACTCAACTACAGGATGAAGGAGCTGTCACGTAATGGAGAGTGTCCTTGGATACTACCAGACTCCAAGTCACAGGTAAACCAAAATCTAACCAGATAACCTTTGAGTCCAGGTGAACATTCGTGCCAAACATGAAGGCATTCTCTCAAAGCATTCCTTAGATGTTGCATTCATGAGGCCAAAGTGACTTTGACCTTTGACCTTTGACCACCAAATTCTAATGAGTTCACCTTTCAGCCCAAGTGAACATCTGTGCCAAATGTAATGAAATTCTCTCTGGGCACTTCTGATATATTGCATTCACAAGAACATGAGGTCACTGTGACCTTAACCTTTGACCTTTGTGAGCGTTTGTACCAAAATTTGAAGATATTACCTCAAGGCATTATTGAGATATTGTGTTCACAAGAATCAGACAGACGGATGGACAACCTAAAAATCGAATGAATCCGGTCCAGGCAGTTTGCAGTTGCGGAGGCGTGAAAAACAGGGGGAATGTTTAATGCCAACCGAAAACCACACTGATGGACGAGGGGTTACAGACGCCAACTTTGACCTGCTGGTGTGACTCTGACCTTCGTTGCATAACAGTTCCCACCTCTTGCTTCTCATTTCCTGTCTATAAATGCCCAAAAACCTGTGGGCCAATTTTTTTTTTTCTCAAATCTGCTGCAGATAACAATTGAAATTAAAAAAAAAAACCTTTTCCAAGGCAACAATAACAACAATATTCTCATTTAACTGTAAAGGAAACAGTTCACTGTGTGTTGAGTTTGGATAACACATCAGTTATATTTGTGACACCTGCTCTCAGATGAAACAGGTCAGAGACTTTAGTTGCATTTGATCCCAATTCCTCAACTCCTGTCAGTTCTCTATTGTCAAATCGCAAATAGCAAATATTTGGAAAATTCTATCACACGTTCACTGTGCTGGTGCTGTGCTGTCTTCTGTGCAGGTCACGGTGGAGTATAAAGACAACATGGGAGCCATGGAGCCGCTGCGTGTTCACACTGTGGTCATCTCAGTCCAACACAGCCCTGACATCAGCCTGGAGGAGATCAGACACTATCTGATGGAGAAGGTGGTGAAGGTCGTCATTCCTGCCAAGTATCTGGATAATAAGACCATCTACCATCTGCTGCCAAGTGGGAAATTCCTCATGGGCGGTCCACAGGTTAGAAACCACAGAGGGACATGTCATAGCAAAAGAGAGGGAAATGTGATTGTCTGCTGTGTGTGAGCACGCAGGAGCTTAATCTGATGTGTTGGTGTTACCAGGGTGATGCAGGACTCACAGGGCGTAAAATCATAGTGGACACCTATGGAGGATGGGGCGGGCACGGAGGAGGGGCTTTCTCTGGAAAAGACTACTCCAAAGTGGACCGGTCCGGGGCTTATGCTGCACGCTGGGTCGCCAAGTCTCTGGTCAAAGCTGGACTGTGCAGGAGAGCCCTCGTCCAGGTGAGGAACTGCACTAATTCAAGCATCCCAAAGACTCCATGTTACTGTTGTGTGAATAATACAGTAGAATATTGTATTTGAATGAACACAGACACCAGCTTTATTCATTTCAAAGATGCATTCACTCTCACTGCTTTCATAGCTGGTGAACACAGTGGAGTATTTAGCAGCTTGTTACATCTCCAAAGATGTCAAGGGAGATCACTTAAAGTAACCAGGGGGGGAGAACTTGAAGACCAGGTTAAGGTAAAACAGCTAAGGATTTTTATTTACACTAAACAAAAGCCAACTTAAGATGAAGGAACGCCTGCCCGGACGTGGGTACTGGAGAGTCACACTGGCCCCGTCTGTGTCTCTCCGCAGTCCTTTCCAGCATGCACCTAATGCGGTGATTACACACCAGTGCAGAGGAGAGGCAGAGGGAAGGAGGGAGGTTCATCATGTGGACACAAATACCACTCCAAATGAAGAATAATGTTCCTCTGTATCTGCTGGATTTGTAAATACGCAACTGTTAACAAGCCTGACATTAACTTGTAAGATGATACTTCAATGTAGTGTTCACAACTTATTACCACTGTCCCGAAACTGGCCAAAAAATATTGCAGGTTTTAGAATAAAGCCACCAGTTAGAAACCAGTAAAGGGACTTTTTAGAGGTAAATTTGTATGTGCCATTCGTCCTTGATAGAGAACATCACACAAGATGACTACTAGAGAGAGAAAGCAGCTGGCAGAAGTGATAATACTGTAAACAGAAGTAGGTGCTTACAGGAAGTGACCGACTGACCAATGACCCGGGTCTTTGTCCTAAACCATCCACTAAACACAGAACATGCAGGATGTATTACAGGCAAAGAGTTACACATAACAAACTGCCAAGACAACAAACAACAAAGGATCGGCCACTACTGCTGCTACAGTAATTAGGAAGCTCATTGAACCATAATGTCTGTCATTATTTGACCAAGTCATCTTCAGATAATGTTGCTCTGAAACCTGCCTATAATGACCGAGAGCACCGACGTCATGTCTCTTTGTTTCAGATCTCCTATGCTATCAGTGTGAGCCATCCACTCTCCATCTCAGTGTTTCACTACGGCACATCGAACAGGGACGAGGACGAGCTGCTGCAGATAGTACAGAAGAACTTTGACCTGAGGCCTGGAGTCATTGTGAGGTATGTGTAGTTTTTCACAGCTGCAAAAATCACATCTGTCTCTCTCTGGAAATATAACAGTGTAATATTGACTGTGCTTCTTTTACAGAGAGCTGGGTTTGAAGCGACCAATTTACCAAGCCACTGCCTGCTACGGTCACTTTGGCAGAGCGGAGTTCCCCTGGGAAAAACCAAAGCCTCTGGTGTTTTGAGTTTGGCATGGATCACATTCTAGCTATGTCTTGATTATCAGTCATAAAACAATCAAGAGTCCAATGTGATTCACAGAATGAAAATATAACTTAATACAACTGTGTAGATTGAAAATCTTTTTTCTCTATATAATGTTTGACTTGAACTGTAAAGGCAGTAATCGGTACTTTTGTTGAAGAATGAATTTAGATTTTTGATAAAAAGGTACTGTTCTATGAGGAACTGTAGTTATTCAAAATTAATTATGCAATAAATGGGAGTTTCCTAGAAAAAAAACATGTGTTTTGTAATATGTAATAAATTTTCATTGATTAAAAGCTGCATTAAAAAAACTAAATTATACATATATATATGTATATATACATATATATATATTTTTACTAGTGGTAGAATGTAACATTTCCTCAAGTACTTTACTCCAGTTTACATTGTAGGTACTTGTACTTTATCTGAGTATTTCTCTTTGAGGATACTTTATGCCACCACTCCACAACAGTTCAGAGACAAATACTGTACTTTTTATTCCATAATATTTTGACAGCTGTAGTTACTTAAGATTGGGATTCTACACACAACACATATGACAAACTTATATAACAATGTATTATGTTATTATAGAATTAACAGCCAAACAATATAAAATAAGCTTCATCTTGGCGAGCTACAACATTAAAATACTGTCACATCAATTCATCAGCAAAATAGTCTAATACAGTGTGTGATCAGCAGTGGAGTGAAGTATTCAGATCCTTTATTTGAATAAAATCACAAATGCAACAATCTACACAAGTAAAAGTCCTGCATTCAAACTAATAAATAAATAACAGGTATTTTTCAACCTGGGCCTTTTCTCATGATTTTGGTTTAAATGACTGATGGGGACACTGGTATCGATGTGTTAGTTTGTAGCCTGTATCGAGCAAGAACAGTAACCCAACCGCTGACAGACTCAGATTGTTATTCCAAGTGTCTGACAACATGGTGGATGAGATTCCTACAAAGACAGAGCTTTTAATGTGACTTTGATGTCATAGAATCACTGTGTCCAGAACCTGCTCTGTGTCAGTAAAGTACCTTAAAAAATAGTAATGTAATGTAGATGTAAATATATTTGCAGTGTTCTGTACTGCACTGTATGTATATTACTCGTGCCAGCCTGTGATAACTGGCACCGCCGCTGGATGGAGTTACAGGTTACACGACGTTTGTCAGGAGGCAGGAAAAGACGGAAAGTTGAGCCGCCTCAACACTAACTTTACAGCTGAACAGGAAACGATGCACTGAGCCTGTTTGTCTCTGAATAACCTACGACGCGTTTACGTGTAGGCCTATAGTGTGTGTTTGTGTGTGTGTGTGTGTGTGTGTGCGTGCGTGTGTGTGTGTTTTACAGCTGAGGACACGGAAGATAAACAAAGGTGAAGGTTTACACCAATAATAACCGATGAGACAGAGATGCACAGATGTTACAGTGGACTGGATTGGCTGAGGCGGGAAGAAGAGCCAGACGGAGGGCTGGCTGCGGAGTGAGAGCCACGGTATTTCCATTGGAAACTTGTCCACTTGAAGTGACGCTTAAACCGATCGAGTAGCTTCGCTTCACACGCTTGGATTCTATCTCGGAGTGAGCCGCATTTACAGATAAAAAAAAAAAAAAAACAAAACTGGAAGTTCTGCAAGACCCTGGCAGCAGGAGAGCAGGGAGAGAGCCGGGGTGTGTTCTGTCTGGAGTTTTTAAAAATCCCAAACTTTTAATGCTGGGTTGAACTGTCTGTTTTTTTTGTTTTTTTTAATTCTTCTCTGAAGTGAAAGGAGAGGCAGAGAAAGTTGGGTGAATGCCCAGCGCCACCATGCAGGGGAACGGTGGAGTATACGCAGTGAAGAAGAGGAAGAAGCCCGTTCAGAAAGTGTACGTTTTTAATGTTTTTAAAACGTTATTATTGTCATTAAATATCTCTTCAGGCTATGAAATGTTGACTGTACTGCTGTAGCCCAGCGGGCCTGACCGGCGTGGATGGGGTTAATGCTGTCAGTCAGTTACCGCAGTGATAATGACTGTAATTCTAACTGTTACTACTTAACTAACTGTCCTTTCACAGTCTCCTCGTGTTTGCACCAAAGCGACGAGTCAGGCAGGTTGTTCTATTTTTAAAAAAAATTTATTTATAGCTTTACTTGAGTGATTAATGATTTCCGCTGATGGGACAGGTTTACCTGCAGCTACGCAAAGACAATGACGTCAAGAGTAGATAAGGTAAGGTGACAGGTGATGGTGGCTGTGGAGTTCAGCTGTGTAAGGTCACTCTGTAGAATGAGTACTTTCACTTTGGGTATTTAATATATTTTCAAGCAATTTTAAAAATGCTTAAGTAACATTTTGAATGCAGAACCTTTACTTGTAACAGGGTGTTTGTGCACTGTGGTGTTGCTATTATTGCTGAAGTAACTTAAGCAAAAGAACTGAGTACATCTTTCCCCACTGATGCTGTCTGTGGAGTTCATAGTTATGGCAGTGTAAGGACACAGGCATGAAAAACAACCAGTGGTTGAAGAGGTAGTCAGATAAAAGAGCAGGGAAATATTACACTGTGGCTGACTGTGTGGTTTGATCCCCCAGCTTCACGCACTGAAGATGCTGAACACCAAATTGCCCCCGATGGCATACCATCAGTGTAAAAGTGTGTTAGAGTTAGAGTTGTGTTTGTATACAGTATACGGAACAAGTGCTATATGAATGTGTGTGTGAATGTAACCTGTAGTGTAAAGCGCTTTGATTGTTACTTTACAGATTATGGCAAAAAAAATGGCAAGAGTACTTCTCTCTGGAACATGAAGAGTATCTCAATTTCATATCATCTAAACTTAATATCTTACTTATACCATCATTAGTTGCAGCCCGACATTGAACTCCCCAGCTGTACATAAACCTCACCTCAGCCAGCTAAAACAATCAGGGCTGCAACTATTGATTATTTTTATCATAGTGAAACAGCTGATTATTTCCTCGTTTGGACTATGAAAAGTCAAAACCCAGTAAATATCTAAAATCATTATGGACTATTTGTCAGATCATTTTTATGGAATAATTCCATAGTTGGATTAGTCTTATTTTGCCTCTATGAATTAACAGACAACAGAACATGGGTTTGAAGGAGATGATCTAAAAGGAAATTCACCACAGTGACGTGTAGGTTCTCTGTCCATTTCTGGTCAGGGTAACATAAAATGCCAGGAAGCAGGAGGACCAGGGAGGAACACATGTGGGTTACCTTGTAGTACATAAATGTAAAATACTTCTTACATCATCAGATGCGTTCAGATCAACAGTCCAGAACCCAAAGATACTCAGTTTTCTATCATCAGCAAACATTTGGCAATTTAGCTTGAAAAATAAAGTGATTTTTTTGATTATCAACATAGCTGCAGATTGATTTTCTGTTCATCTGTTCATCAATGAATCAGCTAATTGTTGCAAATTACTACCACTGGAGACACCAGTTACACCCAGACGCCCAGATCCAACTTTTAAGTTAAAAGGAGCTGAGGCAATTGTGGGTCAAGCATTGTGATTGCATCGTTGTTGAGTGGTGATTTTCACCGTATTATTCACCAGCAGCTGACAGGAGTGTAACTCCAGATTGCAGAGCCTGAATTCTCACGTTTTACTCTCTTTCTCTTTCATCTCTTCATTCCTGCCTGCCTCGCTCCCTCCCTCCTCTTCCCTCCATCTCTTGTCTCAGATCTCTGTGTTTTGTCAGGGAGGGATGGCACACAGGACTGCTGCGTGCACTGACATGTTGGAGAGGAATTATGTTGTGGTAATTTGTAGTAGAATTTGGCACAGATCAACAGACACGGTGTCTCAAAATTATGATGCACCTGTATTAATAACATGATATGACTCCAAGTATCATCTAGTTTTTGGATGGTTTGCCACGTTCATGCCCCTCAGAGGATCAATCCTAATGACTGTGGTGATCCCCTGACCTTTAGTCCAGTAGGTTGACATTTGTGGTTTTGAGTGTAATGTCACAACGACTACTGGGTGGGTTGCCATGACATTTGGTGCACATATTCACATAGTCCCTCAGTGTTATAATCTTTTGGGAGAGCCCCTTAATCCACTACAAGGAAAAAAAATTAAAAAAAATCAAAAGCTATTATCAGCAAAATGGCATTTTATTATGAAAGTATCCATTCTTCAAAATTCACAGGGATCTATTCCAAACATAGACTAACATAACATTTCTTTGTCTGTGTGTTTTCTCGTCTTGTAATAATAGAAGCATGAACCCTGCTTTCAGCCTGTGCTGGCTCTTTAAACCAGGAAGTTGAAGCTTTGTTTGATGTGGTTTATTTGGAACACTGTGTCTTAGAAATTCAGGGCTGGAATTTTCTATTTTTATGAACTGGAGCTTTCAGCATGACACACATGTGTCCTACATCCACACATACAGAGGTTCAGATGTCGTATCTGAGCTTGTTACAGGATATGAAAAATGTACCCAAAACACCCACTTAAACTCTAGATGGAAATTCCACAGTGTTCTGTTGATTGTCAGACAGAGCAAGCATGTTTTAGGCAGCAGGCAGCACCACTGAGCATATCCTCTTGTCTTGCGTCTTGTTTTAGTGCGAAGCCTCCACCGTTGAAGACCAATCCGTCCAAACGGCACCGGGACCGCCTGAATGTAGAGCTGGACCATCTGACCAGCCTGCTGCCTTTCTCTGAGGAGGTCAGAGGTCGCCTGGACAAACTGTCTGTGCTCCGGCTCAGTGTGGGATACCTCAAGGTTAAGAGTTACTTCCACGGTCAGTGCCGTTTACCTCTTACCGCTTTGTGAACACACGCACACGCCCACACAACTAAGAGTAAAGGTTACACAGACAAAGTCATATGAAACTGACATGTGTGTGAGTGAAAAACAGAAAGTGAGAGACATTGTGAGTGAGTATGTGAGTATGTCAAGTGTGCAAATATGCTGCTCCAGACATTTCTGTGGCTGAGCTCGGAGTGTTCGGGGTGTCAGAGAGAGGGAACATGACACTGTGAATAATGAATAGTAGCTCTGCTGGGAGGGAAACAGGAGCGTGTGCGGAGCAGATGGAGTCTAGGCAGAGAAATGTGAGACATGCAGACTGGAACAGTAGGTCCTTATTCTGACGCCGATCAAATGCACGCACAGTTAAAAGTGGCATTTGGTTGCTTATGTCGTCAGTACATAGAGTATGTCTACATGCAGGTACAGGTGTGTGCTGACAGTCTGGGCACTCGTGGGTAAACAACATATTTTTTTTGGTATTTGAAGTGAAAAGAGGTATCCCCAATGTGAAAACACCTCTGTCAGGTGTTCTTGTTGTCATTTAGCTGTAGTTCACAGAAGTTAGTATTTCTTTTTAAAGAACAGAAAAACTGTGGTCATCATGACTGACGTAGATTATCTACAGAACAAATGTGAAAGTCTGATTGGAGATTAAAATCCCTTGTGTCATCGGCTGCTGGATATTGTTGAAAAGCAAACCACTGGTAGAAATAATCACAGGTTTAACCTGGAGGAAAAAAATGGCTAAGGAGGCACTTAACAGTTCCACTGATGGTACCTGGTCAAGAACAGGCTGGATCTCAGTTCTCTTCCTGAGAGGATTATCAAATATGAAAGAAGCGGGCGTCATTTATAAACATGGTGAAATTGGGCTCTGCAGAGCAAACATAACTACCCAAACCAACGCTGATGAAGATGTGTGGAAAATGTTAAAATTGTGTTATTTTCTAGTCTGGCATATGTCTGAAGCAGCAGACATTGCCCCACTATCTTTTTCCACCTAAAATGCCAAGTAGCAGACATGGGAATCTGTCCCATCTCTACCATGCACCCCGTATGACGTGAACGTGGCATAAGCCCAAACTGAAACGACCCGTCAATACGGTATCATGCAGGTTATTACGTAAGACACTTCCACTAGCCATCTGAAATCAACCAACATGTAGGCTTGATTTGAACAAAATCAGAAGTCATTCTGGTCTGAGTACTGGAAGCCCTTCCTCTCTTTGTGCCTCTGTGGCTCTGCTATCAGCCAGCTGATCGCTGCTGTTGATGGAGAAGAAGGGGCTGCAAAGGGAGGAGGGACAGAAGCTCTGAAGCACGGTGGCACGACATGAGGGCTCCTGACGAGGCTGTGCAGATTGGAGTGTTTGTGAATGGAGATGTTTGAGCAACCAACACACTCAGCCCCACTGCAGCTTCACATCACCCGAGTGTTTATTTTTCACTCAATCCACCATAGCAGTTAATGTCTGACATGAGATTGTCCTAAAAATAAAGATGTTTAAGAAAGAGTGAGTTAGTGTAATGTGAGACTGAAGAGTCTGGGATAAAGGAGAGAGGTAATAGTGAAAACGACAAAGTAAAGTTGAAGGTTGAAGGTCTATCTGATGAACACTGTATCTACATCAGGACGTTCTGCTGCCGTACATCGTGCTGTGAGCATGTTATCTCTTCTTGACTTTGATGTTCGTCCAGACTGACATCACACACAAGCTGTCGTCAAGAACCGCCACTGTCTTATTTAATGTTATGTAACTTGACCCATCAACAATGACCCAAGCAAAAAAAATGTAAATGTTCGAGTTTTATATTCTATTGTGTATTCACCTTTAATTGCTGTGAGTGTGGCTGGACAGTAAGAAGACACTGTCTGGAAAGATTAGAATGAGTTAAACAAACTGAAACTGTGAAACGCTGGTTGGAGTAAAATTTAATTTTACCCCAATTTCTTCACATTTCCTCCATCATGAGTGAGTGCAACCTAACTGATTCTAGCCACAGATTTACTGAGGCACCTGTTGAGCTTTATTAATCTGAAGGTAACATTATTTCTTATCAACCTTTCAGAAGTCGCATCATTTCCTTCCTCTGGGGCTTAAAATAAAGAGGTGATACTTAATCTTCTTGACCCAGATTTTGGTCATGCAAGGCAAAGGCTATTGTGTGTGTGTGCTGAGTTGGGATCAAATGGTCCGTATAGAGTGTGCCTGCCCTGCCTTGAACTATGTGTACTCTGTAAGACAACATAGCAGAGTGTTCAGTTCTGACCTGTGGTTGTTAAGATGGTTGTGACAGACATTCTTCTTCTGTTTAACTTCCTGAGAGAAATGCTGCTAAATGCTCCATTATGTTCACCAGCTAGTCTCTAACTGTGTCTATGTACTGTTTGCTGCTGAGCACATAGTGTACAGTGGCCTTTTAGAGCTTTTTCTCTGAAAACAGCTTGTAACAGGAGGGAGCCCAGAACAAAACATGGGGATACTATTGGGAAAAAAACAGGTCGTAATAGCTCATTGGACCGCATTGCATGGTATTTAAGTAATAATAAACCAAATTGCAATCCATTCAGTAGTAGTAGTAAACTACAGATGTCATCGTCATGGTGGTGCTAGAAGAAAAATCAGGGAATAATCAGTCAGTAGGATTCACCCTCTGGAAACCATGACCATCTCTCAAAATTTCATTGCAATCCATCCAATAGCTGTTGAGATATTTTAGACCAAAATGGTGGACTAACTAACCACCATCCTTAGTGTTCTTTGAAACAGTTCATTAGGATAGCTGCTTGAGATGAACCATCTCGTTTTCAAGGGGGTCCTTAGTGTTGCCAAAAAACTTATTAATTAATTATGTATTTTTCAAGATGAAAGTGTTTTTTTTATTTTTTTTAAAATTGTTTTTAGAGAAAAGACCTGCATGTGCCCACTTCCACAGCAGTTTCCTCTGATTGCGGTGGAAGTTTGTTCAGGGCTGCGTGACGACCCCCGTCTGACCTGTCGTCAGGCATATTCAGCTCACCTTGTCTGGCTGTACTATATGAGCTGGTAGCCAGTCTTTCTCTCTCTCTCTCTCCTCTCTGGCTTCCATCCTGTTAGGTTAGTTTTAATGTTAGTGTCTTTTTCAGTTATGTTAAATAAATGTATTTTTTAGTTATAACATATGTGTGGTCTTCCCTCCTTTGTCCAGCCTTGAGCCAGGAGCTGAATAATGTGAATAATATGGCTAATGTTGCACACAACAAAGCCTTAAAAATAAAACAAGGGAAGGGCTGTTGTATCATATTCCTTGTTGTTCAATTGTGTAAGATAAAAACAAACCTCTTGTTTGAGTCTGAAACACAACCTAGTTCGCAGTCACTCATTATGTGTCACCTCAAAATATCGATAAACAAAGGCATATTAGCTCCAGACCTCCAAGTAGGTCTGTTACCACAAGTGTAAAATGTACTTATAATTGAACTGTGTATTAGAAAGAAACATTACCTCTTATTCAGACAAATAATATTTCAGTTTTGAAAATCTGAACTTTGCCTTCACGCTCATCTCACAAAGAAAATCAGCTTTACAAAGACCAGTTCAGTACAGACTAGATCATGAGGAAAAGTTTAGGGAGACTCCCAAATGAAGTTCATCCCCTGAGGAGCATTAGTCAGTTTCGTGGTAATCTGACCCTTAGAATTAAATAGTAGATAACCAGATTGTCACCATAATATATACATGGATAGAGTAAGAGAACTGGACTGTATATGTCTGTCACATCTGAACACGCAGACAGATGTGACAGTAACTGCAGAACTTGCCTGAGAATTATCACATTTTTAAGTTTTCTTCAGACTCAGAGTGATACAGTGATAGTTGTCTGTACATCCACAGGAACAATGCAAACAGGAACTGCTAATGGCTAATTCAGGATATTTTTAATGGTGCTGATCTGCCAAAATGTGAACAGCTATGGGCTTAAAAAAGAAAGAACTAAGCTACGCTAACTGGCTGCAGGCAGTAGCTTCAACTCTCAGCAGAAAGATACAGAGAGCTACATGCAGTCCAACCCTTCCAAGTGCAACATTTATCTAAGGCAACCAAGAATTTTTTACCTGTATAGTTTTTCTTACTAAATTAAATTGTCTAAAATTAAACTGAAAATAGTCTGATTCTCGATATAGACAACACAAAGTTAGAGTTTTCTACTCGTTAAAGTGTGTATCGTTAAAGCCAAAATTAAGGATATATGATCATATCAAACAGACGTTCAGCCCTGTATCATATGTTACATTTCATTTTTCTGGAAGCCAAAGATCTTTAGCTGCACAGAGGAGAGCTGGTTCCTCTGGCTGCTGGATGTGAATGTGCAAAATGCTTAAGTTGCTTCTGCATTTTTGCACTTCCTGTGTTGTTTGTGAAATGTATATGCAGCTCTCTGGTCCTGGCTTGTATGAATTCATGGTGTTTTGTAAGTCTGGGTGTGGTAGGTATATTAAAGACAGATATATTAAAGACATTGCAGAATATGCAGAAATAGGCCACTCTGCATAATGAGGGCTTTTACAGTTGGTACCTAAGTAACTTTATGAATGCATGACTTTTAATTCTAGCAAAGTATGTCTACACTGTGGTGTTGTGATTTCAACTTCAGCCAAAGATCAGAGTGCTTCACCTCTGACTTTATGTGTGCACACAGAAACTGAAGCAGTGTCAACAAACTCTTCAGCACTGATCATAACTCTGTGCTTAGACCTGTCTGTTGTTTCTGTTGCTCTGAATGAGTCCCAGGTGATGCTGCTGCTACCATTACCAGGTGTGGAGGTTACCATGGTGAACCTTTGTCCCCATAGTGACAGAGTCTGAACTGCTTTGGATATCTATCACCACAGGTTGGGTGGGGTGGAGGGGGGCAGTTTGTCTTGTTTGGCTGGCGAGCTCATTGTTCATGACTGCTTCCTGTGTTGGTCGATAATGACGGGGGAGCGAGGTTGCAGTCGGGTCATCTGTGTCATTAACTTGGGTCTCCAGCTGCATTTTCCTGCAAGATAAATCTATGTCTGCTCCGCTGAGTCATAAACAGACCAGAGATACAGAGGCCCGGACACAGGACATGGATGCCCTCTGCTGAATTTGGACACATTTAAGTATTTTAATATTATTTCAAGAAGAGGCAAATGAAAGCAGATACATTAAGGAAGCAGAACTGCAGCACAGTTTCTCAGAATTTTATATTTAAGGTAACAAGCTTCAGGTTTGATTTGGTACATTAACTTAAGTACTGGACAAATGTGACTTATCATCTTAATCCTAACAGGTGTTTCACAAAACCACATCATTTAAGATACTCTGAAAAAATGTGAGTGAAGAAGAGCGAAGATCTACTCATACGAGGTTCAGAGCATCTTAAGAAGCTCCAGGTCCTGCAGGAAGAACCAAACCTCTTCTTTGCTATGTGACATTTAATATAAAATGAGTGTTGCTGTTTGAATTATAAAACAGGAAATACACCTGAAACACCTGTGGTGGGAAATAAGTAAGAACATTTACTCAAGTACTGCATTTAAGTACAATTTAGTATTTTCTCACCAGTTTCTAAATTTAAAAAAAGAACAAATCAATCATCAATCAAGTGATGAATGGAGAATGTTTTTCTGCACTGAGTAGATTTTCAATGCATATGTGTATATGTGTACATACGTGTGTGTACGTGTAGTTTGGTGTACATTTGCATGCTCACTGTAACTACCCTTTGGGGCTCCTCACTGAGACCACACACCTCGGGGGTAACAGCAAATGACTGAGACCATGTTGCTGCTGATAGAAGACAGTGACACTGAACATCCATCTTAACAAGACAGACTTCAAAACTTAAGTAGTTTCAGACAAGAAAAAAAAAAGAGTTAAAATGTGGTGTTAGTGAGTCACAATGTAAGGAAGGGAGGCAGGAAAGGATGGAAGTGAAGGGGAGAGAGCAGAGAGGAGGTCTGGTTACAGGGTAAAGGGTAAACTGTTTATGAAACAGACAAGTCGGCCTCTCAGGTTTGTTTAGTCTTTCACATCATCTTTGTGTGTTGCACATTGTGTCCAGTTTCTTGGCGCCACACTGAGCTTAACGTGGTGAAGTATTACAACAACTTGAGCAGATCCCCTGAGTTGGTTCCATTTCATTCCATAATAATAAACTCTGGGTTCTTGCAGTGAGTCATCAGTTTGTAGAAAGCTGCTCTCGACTGAGACATCAGGGCAAATTCCTGGGTTTGTGCGGTGGAGACGAGAGGCAGATCCAGTGGGTTTGTTTTAAAAAAAGGGGAGGGAGGGTGGAGGAGGGAGGAGGGGGTAGGTGAGGGAAGTTTGTTAGCGTGCAATAGAGTCATTACTGTAGGCAGAGGAAAGGAGGTATTGCTTAGCTGACTGAATGCCAGGGATCACAGATTAGATTACACAAGATTTTGCTAAAGCTTAAAAAAAATCACCTCTTTTTAACATTAAGGGAAGATGCTGCTCTGTCTGGTTTGATCGAAATAACACTGACTTATATCGGTGAGCCATATTTGCAACTGATTCTAAACCTGAACTTGTTTTTCTTACGTGGATACTTTGTAGATGTTTCTGCATAAAAAGCTCACACTTGCATTTTTTGTGTGTGGTCTCTGCTGTCCTGCTCTTGGAGGTAAAGGCTGCCTGCATTTGTCCTGTAGGACGTCACTGATATTTTGTCTGTTCCACAAACAAACCAGCGAAACATTAGCAAGAGTAAGTGTTGGATACCCAGACGCTGTGCTGCTAACAGTCGATAAATCTTTGCGGGTTTGTCACTACATTTATCATCTTTCACATCACATGCAGTCATTTGATCCATTTAACCATAGCAGCTGTAACAGCTACAATGAACCTAATTAACATCTACTACAACATACCAACTAGAATAAAACAAAATGTGTCCGGTATATAATGGAAATCCATAAACCATGAAAACAAAAGATTTTATTTCTTGGAAATATCAGCTGGTTTTAGGAGACCCAGCTGAAAGCCACATGACGTGAGGGCTGAATTAAGATTTGGATAATGCATCTCCCACAGCTGGAAGATTAAAGCGTTAGTTCAGACATATAATAGCTTGGTTTAATTTGCTCAAGTTCTTAAAACTGGATAATCCGCAGACCCCAGTGTGAACACTTTTCTTTGGGACTATTTTATAAAAACTAGTAGAATGAATACTAAAATAAATATCACTGGGTGTAAGTGGGAAAACAAGGACTGCAAGTCACCACTGCTTTTATTATCAATAGAATATTTGTCAAATCATAGAAAACAGTGAAATATGATCACAATTTTCCAGAGCTCAAGTTGACTCATTTATATGTCTTGTTCTGTCAGATCAGCATTGATAAATCAATTAAGGAAATCATTTTGAAATTAATAACCTCTTGAAAGACTAAATGATTAATTAACTCAAGTAACTGTTTCTGCTCTAAAGAAAACATGTTTGTAATTCGGGTGAGTTGACCCTTGGACTGTCGTCCCTCCATCTCCGAGGCTCAGGACATTGAAAATGAATCTGCGTTTGCACCGTGACTCTGCATAAACTCAATGTTGTGTGTATGAGTGGCTGACTTGTGGCTGACTGAGTTGATTGTTGTTGTTGTATATTGCAGTGGCACTGCAGAGAAATGGAACGTTTGCTCGTGTCGCCTCTGCAAACGGCAGGAATGGACAGTCCGTGTCCCTGGATGGAGTCAGTTTCTCAGAGGGAGAACTCCTGCTCCAGGTAAAGTAACTAATCACATACTAGGATTACATGTGTGCACCAGTGTTTGTAGAAGCCATGTGCATGTATTCCCATTATTTCCGCAGGCTTTGAATGGTTTTGTGTTGGTTGTGACGACCGATGGCACCATCTTCTACACATCCCCGACGACCCACGACTTCCTGGGCTTCCATCAGGTAAAAATGTGACACAGTGTCGATATTTTTCTGTAAACTGTGCTGAGAAAAAGTTCAATAAACTCCCTCCTCTGTTGTCAGTCGGACGTCGTCCACCAGAGTGTGTACGACCTCATCCACATGGACGACAGAGAGATGTTCAGATGTCAGCTTCACTTCGCCCTCAACCCCAGCAAGTCCGACACAGACATGAGAGCAGAAGGTAAAGATTTGAAAGAAAAAATGAATCCTAAAATTGCCTCTTAATATGAATCAATCTTTACTTGCAGTCCTTCATCTCTGGTTTGCATATGACCACTAGTTTTGTGTTTTTTCCTTATTTCATCCGAATCATTTTCAGAGGCCAGAAGAGATAAAAATTATTCAACAAGAAGTTTGAGTATTAATTCTAGCAGCAGTTAACAACACACAACCAAAACATGCACATTAATCCACAAGCCCCCCCAAAAAACGACTAAAATCACGACTTCCTGAAAACCATCTCCATGTATTTTTTACTGCCTAATGCATCGGAGTGCTTCTTAAACTCTCTCTGCTCTTATCAGTTGCTAATATTAGAAAACTAATCAGCACATATCTTGATTGATCAAATCAATCAAATGCAAAATATTCCCTACTTCCAGATTATCTAACTGAATATCTTTAGGTTTCGGGCTGTTGGTCAAACAAAACCAGTTTGGATTTCATGACATGAACTTGGGCTGTAGGAAATTATAGGAACACTTCTCGCTATTTCTCAACATTTTATAGATTATTATTTGAGGAAATAATCAGAGATGAATTGGTGTTTGTTGCATTTCTACTTTGACATTTTGATATGATGTAGTAAAGTGTCTGTGACAAATATTTGTCCTCTATGGAGATGTATCAGAGTATCAGATGCTGATCAACCCAGAAGGCAGAGATGGTGGGATACAGTATGGAGGCATACCAGTCTAATAGAAAGATTGTTTCTCTGCAGATGGGCAGTGTAGCAGTAAAACTCTGAGCAGCTCTCAGAGCTTCTTGCCTCAGTACCTCCCTCCAGAGAACTCCTCTTTCTTGGAAAGAAGCTTCTGCTGTCGCCTTCGCTGCCTCCTGGACAACACCTCTGGATTCCTGGTAACATAACTACAAATATCCCTGTGCTTTGGTCTTTGACTGATGTTCAATTTTACCCTCTATTTTTGAGAATGAATGTAAAGATTAAGTGTTTATATGCAATTTTAGCATTTTATTTCCTAAGCATTATAAGTCATTTATTACTGTAGGCAATTTATGTGCTTTGCCACTGGAAGGCAGCAAGTATTTAGCCAAAAAAGGAGGGAAAAGATGCATGGCACCATGCTTATTGCTCTGAGTACATGGTAATAACTAAAGATGACTCAGATTAATTTATCAACATTTTTTTCCAACCTCAAATCTTCTCTCTTCTGGATTTTGGCAGAAAAGTGAATAGTTGCCATCCCCAGTGGAAATTACCCTTTCTCAGAACCAAAAATGCCATCCTCATTGTGGTACCAGAGAAAAAAATCATGGGGTCAACAGTGGTATGAGGGGTAATTCCTCTGGAAATCACAAACGCCTGTGTGAAATTTCATGGCAAATCATCCAATAGTTGCTGAGATATTTCAGTCTGGGCCAAAGTAGTGGAACAACCGAACGACATGGCTGTTGTCATCACTATCAGGGATAGAAATCCCATTGAAATGTAACTGATATGTTTGTTTGTGTAACTACATGCATTAATGTGTCTGTGTTTCCTCCACTCCAGGCTCTGAACTTCACTGGGCGTCTGAAGTACCTGCATTTACAGGGAACTGCTGGGGCTGATGGTACTGTGGCTCCTCCTCAGCTGGCTCTGTTCGCCATTGCCACACCTGTACAGTCTCCTTCAGTAACGGAGATCCGCACCAAGACCCTCATCTTTCAGACCAAACACCGAATGGACTTTGCTCCTGTGGGCATAGACACCAGGTAGGTCATTTTCCTTTCCTTTTTTTCCACACCTGACTGGTTATGTGTTGCCTGAGTGTGTCTTATGAACCCCACAAATAACCCTTATCCAGATGAAAGGACATGCGATAAAGACAACTTCTTACATGTTGATTTTATTATTTATAATCAACCAGTGTCAAATGCCCCCTACTCATAACAGAGACTGAACCAGAAAATGAAATAATTGTGTCTTTTGTTTGTGTGTTTTTTCTTTTCAGGGGGAAGCTGGTTTTGGGTTATACAGAGGTAGAGCTGGTCACAACAGGCTCTGGTTATCAGTTCATCCATGCTGCTGACATGATGTACTGCGCAGACAACCACCTCAAGAGTGAGTTATTCTATAAGACAGTTACACTTTCAACTTTTCAGTGTTGCAGAATAGAATTTAGAATCCACCTACAAAGCTCTTAATCCCTTAACGCCGATTGTCGCGAATTCGCATCATACCGTTTGCATTCAGACTGCAGCCGAGATAGCGTATGCATTCCCCCAATGCCGGTTTGTGCATTCTAAATACGTGCCTAGGAACCTTTTGCAAGCACTGGTTTACGTAGGACTGTTTGGAGTGTGACCTACATCCGGTTCATGGAAAGCTATATATATAGTTATAGTTACTTAGTTATAGTGTAAATAATAGTGTAAATAATTGTAAACAATTTTGTGGCTTCAATAAAAAATTTACCATTGGTTACCATTAATGCCTATTGTCATACCTAAATGTATATCTATTTTATGTGCTATAGACAAATTAACAATCTCTACTTAATTTAGCATCAGCTTGAAAGCAAAAACACAAATAATTAATTTTTCTGTGCTGCTGGAATGCAGGCTTACTGGTGGTTCCTAGAGTTACATATAGATTAGAATGAGAGGCAGAGCATTCAAAAATCATGCTCCTCTACTGTGGGGCCTTCTTCCAGTTTGGGTCCAGGAGGTAGACACCCCCTGCACTCTTTAGAGTAGGCCTAAAACTTATAAAAATACAAGTGGTCAAAATAAGTTTTCTCTGCAGGGTGTCAGGGCTCAGCGTTAGAGATAGGGTGAGGAGCTTGGGAAGTCAAAGGAGCCAGGTGAGGTGGTTCCGGCATCTGGTTAGGATGCCTCCTGGGTGCCTTCCTAAGGAGGTTTTCTGGGCATGTCCAACTGAGAGGAGACCTTGTGGTAGAGAGATGGATGTCTGGAATACCCTGCTTAGCCTGTTGCCACCGCAGCCCAAGCACCATGATGTATATATATATATATATATATATATATATATATATATATTTGACTTGACCAAATGACATTAATTTGACTTGCTGTTATTAACCTCCATTTTCTGTAGTTTTTGTGTTACCTATACACCTTTTTAACTTTACATTATTGTCAGTCATAAGTCAGTCTTGTGTCCACCTGCTCTGTCCTCAGTGATTAAAACCGGAGACAGTGGCTTCACATTCTTCAGGCTGCTGACTAAAACAGGACACTGGTTGTGGGTTCAGGCCTCTGCCAGGATAGTCTTCAAGGAAGGGAGGCCAGACTTCATCATTGCTCGTCAGAAAGCTCTCACGTAAGCATCGCTATCTTAACTTTAGATTTCAGGTCTGTTTGTTTTGTCAACATTTGTGATTATCATGATAACAGAAAGTGTAGTTCTACAGCAAATGGAACTTTGTCAGAACTATAACAGACAAACAAATGGTCTATCTTTTTACAGTGCAGCCAAACAAACTTGCAAGGAATTTTGGAATCTTGGTTTAGCATTTGCAATTACTTAATACAGCTCTGATGCTGTAAAACTATCAACAGTGAGGCTGATATCAATTTACCCAGAGTAGCTGGATTATAATTTCCTGTGAATTCCTGCAGTGTAGGTAATTTGAACCCTGCAGGTAAATGGCGGACTCCGCCACTAATAGTGAAAACTAGTCCTTAAAACCCTCCCCCAAACAGTGATTATTGAATTATTGCTTAGCAACTGTAACTAGACCTGTCAAGCTTCCACATCTTTCCACATGATGACGTGGTGTGCACAGAGCTGTAGTACTAATTTATATTTGTTTATTTAAGAGTGACCATACAGATAATCATTGTTACATATAGATTAGTGCCACAGATGTAATGTATATTGGGCGTTTAGCTGAAGCTAATTTGCAGCTCCCATCCCTGGTTAAGCTTACATTGAGGTTAAAACATCCGCATAAATAGCTTGATGCAGAATCAACATGAGAAACAACAGGTCAGATCAAACCAGCTATGTGTGCATGTACACGACTAGTAAAAGTGATACTAAGTATCTCAGGAGTTGTGTCTGGTGGTGGTGTCTTTATAATCTTTCCATAACCAAAAACACAATAGCAAAAGTGTAAGAGAAGGATTACAGTGTGTTTATCTTATATAACATAAGATGTGTTGAGTTTAGGCTAATGTTACTGTAGCAGCTCTGTCTGGATCTTTATTGGAGTTGGGGATGTTTCCACTTTATTAACTCCACACACCACACATCCACACACATCAGTTAGTCCTAATCCTAAAAGTCTAGCATACACTTAGAAATAACACACTTTATAAGTAGACAAACAGTGTTATTTTAGTACAAAATAACAGTCAAATCTTATCATATTTGCACTCCACAACCAAATATAAAAAACATTGTTTCTTTAATTTCCATGTCTTCAGCATAGATTATCAACTGGTGAGGAAGCAGATTTTTGTAGTTCTATCCTCAGTCTCTTAAACACAATATGATGTATGTAGCCATCATTTACGACACATTGGTGACTTGCAGCAAAGGGCCTTGATCTGCAAGCACTTCACTATCAGCCTTGATACATGTTATGCACTCTACTAGGTAAGCTACTTGACCACTCGGATTGCAGTAGTAACTTCTGCTTGTTGCCTCCTGTTTTTCTGTAGAAATGAAGAAGGAGAGGAACATTTGCGCCAGAGAAGGCAGCAGCTCCCTTTCAGTGTTGCCACCGGTGAAGGTGTCTTGTACGACGTTTCTCTGGATGTTTTCTCCATCTCGGGTCCTTCTGGCCCTGCTGAGTCTACAACAGAGAAACCTCTGGATCCTGCCTCACTCCTGGGATCCCTTCGCCGGCAGGACCACTCTCTTTACACCCAGCCAGAGATGCCCAGTCCCCAGTTCCCAATCTTCTCCCAAACAGAGGACACTGATTGTGAACAAGCCCAATCTGCCTTGGAACAAGCCTTCATGGACAGCCATGCTCTGCTCAGTGTGCCAGGTCAGATTCAGACTTTACAGAAGAGGTATTTGAAAGTGGACTCCACATCTGAAGCCATGATGGACTCTTTGGGGCAGATTTTGGGAGATATTGAGGATGGAGGGATAGAGGGTCTTGAGGTGGAGGAGATGGAGCTAAAGGACTGGGAAAACACCCTCCTCAGGATGAATAAAGAGAAGGAAGACGCAGAGAGGGAGCTGAATCGCACCCTGGCTAATGATGTGTTCTCATATGTGGAGGAGGCTCTGAGGAGAGAGACTGGTGGGGTTGTGGTTGAGGGTTCAGATCAGACAGGGTGTCATGTTTCGGGAACCATCAACAGTTTATCCATTCAAGGTGAGCGTCCTGGGTTTTCAAACAATGAGCGGCAGTCAAGGACGGACATGACATCTAACCAGAGTGGATCTGGAGAACAGGCTCAGTTGGGAAATATTCATGGCGATGCTTCTAATTCGACCGGACTGAACGCTGCTTCTCAAACGACAAGCACACAAACACCCACTCAGTGTCGTAACAGTCACCATGCACACACCTCTTCTCTGTGGCCTCCAAGCAGCAGCAATCACCGCTGTGGTAATGAAATGATTTCAACACCATCCTGTTTGACGCGTCAGTGTTGGCCTCCATCTGCACCAAACCTCAACAATACTCACAGCAGCCATCAATCTGGCTTGGAGGCAATGGACCAAAGTGTAGAATATTCTCTAAACCACACTGGTTCACAGCAGACTTACGTGGGGCGACAGCCTCAGATCCCTTCAGTGTGGCAACAGCAACAGCAGCTGCCACAAAGTTTTCACCATCACACACTTTCACATTCCTCACACACACAAAGCAGTGTGAACTCAACAGCTCAGTCATTCCAAACGCAGCCACTATCTGGCAGCTGCATGTATGAAAAAATAGAAGGTCGCATACCGAGTGCTGCTACTGTTTCTACCAGACAGAACAGGCTTCTCTTGGGACCATCGCACTCCAGGGGACCCACACATGTTGCAGGGACTACCACAAATGGTCCGCCCTTCACCCTGTCGAATCCAGGCATGGCAGCTGCAGGCATCAACCAGGGGACGATGACCAGTCAGAGCACTCACATGGCTGCCTGTACAGACATGGGCAACATCAGTTTGGGTCATCTGAGTGGAAACGATGCCAACGTGGGAACACTTGGATCAGAATATCCTCCTGAAAATGCATCATTACAGTCTTCATTCTTCTGTTGGAACAGTGAAGCTCAGGTGAGATAAGATTGCTATTGCTATCAAAATGAGTTATTTTGGGCATCCAGGATTCTGGAAGTAAAAGTCCCATTCATTTTCTGCATAGACACTGTTAAGGGACCGATAGTTGGAGTAAACTCTGCAGGTTTAATCATCAGTGCAAAAGATGAGTGACTGTTAAAACTGATAAAAACTGTTAAAACTGGAATATTAAGGAGAGAAGTCAAGTTGAACCCTCAAAGATAATTTTGGTCTGAAACATGAAGTTTCCGAGCTTAAACTTGTGAGATGAAGTCAAACCTGATAAAACACTGAACATGTTAAATCAGTTCATTGTCAGATTCTGGGTTGATGTCAGATGAACGCACTGCTCTCTGCTCCCACAATGTTGTTGTTTTATTTACAGTTGCTGTGCAGTGTTTCACTTCATCAGATCTTCTTCAGCCACTGATTCACTGTATCTGATTGATGGAACCGTTGCACAGCAATGGTAAATAATCCTAAAAAGGATAGACAGACAGTGTGCAGATACAACTATTGTTTGGTCTACCTCCTGTGGGAGAGTTTTTTGATGTACTTACCCTTTCTCTCTGTTGATGTTTGATAAATTCAACAAATATTGGTGCTGAATTGTTGTTTCTAATCACAATAATAGTTTTGACTTGACTTCTTCCATAACAAACTGATAAATTTTTTTCTCAGAAAATAAATGAAAATAATTTAAACTGATAACACTTAACTTAAAATCCTGTTACCCTCTTATAGGATTTATTAGCATTATATATACATTTAAGAAATACCTATAACACACTATAACGTAGTTATAAGCATATATAAAGAAATTTTTGAGAAATTTTTTAGTCTGAAACATCCAGTCACTGTGCTGAAGATGTTTTTTGCCTACACTGCTGACAGGATGATACCATTTGCAAAGGTTATGTAGAAACTAAATGATCACACTGTCCGATTTTTCAGGGTAATGATCAAATAATCACAGCCTCTCTACACTTTTCTTACAGATTCCCAAAGTTCCCCTGAGCGACGTTGTGGACCCGTTTGCCTTCCCGGCGCTTCCCACTGGGAGCATCAACCTTTCTCAGAACACCAGACCATAGTCACCTCTGCACTGCTCTCTGATCAGACTGATTTTGACCATATCCAATGCTTAACTTTTTAACACATATTTAGTACGCGGTATAACAGGGTTAACAGAACAGAAGAGGATGGAGAGGGACTTCACCTCAGTGTAACTCTTCCTAACAGCTCTCTTCTGTAAACCTTTATATCTGCTTCATCTTAATATCCATCTATATGCAGTTCGATCAGTGTGGTTATTTGAGTGGAGTTTTTGTAGACAGCTGCGGTCATAACGTCTTGTCCATCATTCAGCATTTCCCTCATTAGTCCTAAGAAAACACATTGTGTCTCTGAAGTCTTCTTTTCATATTCTAAGACAAATCAGCTCCATTACATCAGTTCCTATTGCAAAATGAAACCTTTTGAACAAGGTTAAACAAAGATTACTTTGTGAGCACCTGTACTTTTCATGTTATCACAGCAACCTTGTCTCCTAGATAGTACAGTCATATATCACTTGTTTACTTTGTGGTGACAACTGTAATCACTGGGCTGGATTTCTGTTCAGAGTCATTGTTGTTTTTTTTAATGTTGATAGAAAATCTAGTGGGCATTTCATTTCTGTTGAAAATTCGTTTTATGTAAATGCAGTTTCTAGCAGGCAGGTGTCTCAGCTAACCTCACTAACCTGGACTCACCTCTCCTGTTGAGCTGTGACCAGCCCACAAATGTCTAAGGCTTATGGGAAATGGTGTCCACTGAAGGCTGCTAAAACATAAATATTGAATAGAGAATTATATTAGATAACTTTTCAAAAGTTGCACAACATACTGTTGAGAAAGACTCTGTTCTAAAGCTGGATTCTTATTTATTAGTGTTGTTCCAAATCTGATTTTGACTGAGGTTTTCCTCTGGATCAGAACCTGGAAGTCCAGGTTTCACTTTGGACTCTATATCAGGCCTTGGACCTCATAGTATCATCCATTCTTTTTTATTTGGCTTTAAAAGCAAAGAAAATGTTTGATATTTTATCAAAGTGAAAGCAGCTTTTTGTTATTGGTAAATCCAACTGAAGATGTTTTTTTTTTTTTTTTTTTTTTTTTTAAATCAGGTGGTTTAGATTTTTCCCAGCTGTGAAACTAAAGAGTGAAATGTAGGAACTTATCTTTTCCCAACACTAACGCAGACTTGTTGGGAAGAATTGTGAACAGTTACCTTTAGACTTGCCAATTATCTGGCAACTTTAGAAGAACTGTAAAGTGTAAACTGTAAAGAACTTTGTATTGAATCACCATGTGAGACATGAAACCCACATCTACAGTGTTATAATACTGTAAAATATATTAGACGTGAGCACTTTCTCACCCTTCAGTACCATTGATGTGCCCTTGGGCAAGATGCTTAAATCCAACAGTAAAATTCACCACAAATTTTTGCACAAATTAGTAGTATGGAAACATTCAATAAATGGTCACTAACATAGTGTAATGTAGTTGTACACAGATGCAAGGACTTTTCTTATGAAGCATCTGTAACTGGTGTTTTGGTGTTTTATTGAATGATTGATGATACAATATAACACTGCTGTAAACATCTGTGACTTGATTTTATACGTTGTTGTAGAACATGAGAGCATGTTGACCTTTAATGATTTCATTCTTGCAAAAATTGTAATGAATAAATACCTCATATAATATATACGATATAAGGATATATATTTTATGTTTTAACTGTTTCATATTTTAACATAAACTGTTAACACACCAGTTACTGATGCTTCACAGTTGGAATATCGATTGTTGACAATTTCTTACACTGATAAACACTTGTCCTTATATCTGTTCACAACTACATTATACTGTCTTATAAAACATTTGTTAACTATTACTACACTGCTTGCGAATGCTTAATTATTTTTAAATTTGGCATTAAATTATTGAGCCTGTTAAATTTTGTATAATATAATGGATTCATTGAACCAGTAATAAGGCATTATACCTAATGTTTTCACCTCATGTTTTCACTCTGGATATGCTTACTGTGAACACATCTAAATGAGGCAGTGTGACTCAGACCTGTAAAAACCTTCTGTATATTTTCTCGTTGAATCATGTATCCATCTGAGCTGTATCAAAGAAGAACTGTCTTTTGTTTGTCTTGTCAAGTCATATTCAAAAAGGAAAACATGCGCATTTTTTTTTTTTTTTTTACCTGTAGGAGATTATTACCATATTATCCTGTCTCTGTAATTATATGTAATGTTACACTGTAGCTGCTTTGTATTCCTTGTGTATAAAATATAACCACTGGGGACAAGTCTAATTTATTTTTGCCATTAAAGAATTGTAACCCCCTCGGTTGGTTGTATGTATCATTCCTCATGTGATATGTGGAGTATTACCTCTGGAGGGGGTTTGTATGAGGACAGTGTGTGATTGTTTTCAAACTGGGTCACCTACCCGACCTCACAGGTATCAGGTTAAAGCCATTAGGGGGCAGCTCCAGTGCCAACTTGTATTGTTATCTGTGGAGTATCTGTGGGCATGATGGCACAATTTAATGTTTTCGTTCCAGCCTACCTGCTCCCACATCATCGCTCCTCTGAGGTATGTGTTCCCACAAGCCATTACGTAACCATCACCAGCCTCCCTCCTCTGTATGCCCTTACACTGCATATTCCCCTCTGTGTTTTCAGTGTCTCCTCTGGATTGGACTGTGTCTTTAATTGGATATAGAACTTATTTAAAATCATTTAAAAAGATTTTTTCTACTGAGCAGGTAGGAAAAAATTGTCCACATCAGCCTCTGACTGGGAATTTCTGACACTGACGATATCTCTTATATGGTGAAAAGAACCACAGACACATCAACAAACAGTCAACAAACTGGCATTAATATAAGATCCAAAATAACATCAACACTATCCACTCAGCTCATTTTTAAAGAGTTGCACACTGTTTGTATCTGGCTCCATTTGGTAATGAACTACTACAAATACATCATATAATAAAAGTAGCTAATTAAACAATTTATCATGTGGGACTGCAGGGTTAGCACTAGGGCTAACCACATTGGAATAATCTGTGAACACTCCTGAGTCAGAATATCAGGTGTTTTTCCTATTGTTCAGTTCTGTGGAACATGGATTATGGATGGTCATCACCTGCAAAAAGAGAGAGAGCCAGAAAATGACTAAACACCCACAAAGAATGTAATTCAAATTGTAATGTAGAAATGTGATATTTTTATTGGAAAAATCTTAATATGAAACATGAGGTTTATTATAAAATCAGTGTCCCTTTGTGGTGGTTTGCATTGATTTTTTTTTTTTTTTTTTTTTTTTTTTTTTGGTGGTTGTTTTGCCTCTCTTCCTCTCTTTGTGGTGGTTTTGAGTCTTTGAGAACATTTTGTATCTTGTTGTGATCATTTTGTGGCTCTTTGAAGTTGTTTTACATTTACAATTTTGCACAGAATTCCTAGATTTATTAGAAAACTTTCAGGTACAAGCTACACAATTATTGAAAACTGCTAGTAATGACACTAATAGAAATGATAATAACAACAAACAATAGAAAAATAATGAGACTTTTCATTTCTTATTGCCTGAACATCCATAATCTCCTGGCTGTAACTAAACATTATAATAAACCTCTTTACAGCTTCATACCATGCAGATAAAAACTGAACAAGATTCTAATTTCTGCACCACCCCAGGACACAGATTTAGCTTCTGTGGTCCCCTGATTCCTTGGGCCCCTGAGCCTGTGTCCCATAAGTTGATTCAGCTATCCATCCATACTGCTTCTAATGTCTTTTGTGACATTGATAGCTGATTGGTTTTTTAATGGAGATGATCCTGTAGGGTGGTTTGTTCTGAAAGTACTCTGCATATACTGCACATAATGACTATTACTTTCCTAAGTGAAGTTAATTAATAATTTAGGGAATAATAATTTCCTTCCCTCTGCCATATTTTTATGGGCTGTAACCACTGAATAGACCCTTCTTTTTGGAAACAAAGAGGTTAATGCACCCACTTGGAGTCCTTTGTGTTGTGTTGTTGGGTTTCTCCCTCAATAAAATCATCAGTCTTGGCTAAGTGAGCAATCACCTAATGCAATGCTAAACCATTATTTATCTTTTGGAAAATATGTGTAAAACCTGTAAGCTGTTTTTTTTTATTTTTTATTTTTTTTTTTTTTAGGGCTGTTGAAGTCCAGCTCTGAAATCCAAGCTGTCCCTGAAGAACAGGCTGACTGTTCTGCCTGAATGAGGGATTAAACACAAGGAAAAATAAAGTAACCCAATATCACAATCAACTGGACCCAATGCAACGTTCTCACGCGAGGATTCTGATGCTCTATTAAGAGCAAAACGAAAGAGAGGAAGACAGCTTGTGAGAAAAGGAGATGTAAAGGAGGGAGGGAAGGAGAGAGGAAGTGACTTTAAAAACAAATGACTGCTCTGCTCTGGGATTTGGTTCATGAAAGCAGAGACAGAGAAGTTCAGCAGTAGTTAGAAATGAGAGTGATATTAACAACCTTTCCATGATTTCCCTGTCATTGTGAGTTTAAAAATATTTCCTGTTTTGTCCACTGATGCTTTTCTTGTTTTAGGAAGTAACATATTGTTTGGTTGTTTGAGTTTCCTTAAAATCACCTCTGACTTTGGAGTGGAACTAAATCCATTTACCTGAAGAACAACTCTGACGTACCTGAACATTAATTTAGTCTACTAGTCTAGTACTACCCAGCAATAAATAAGGTCATCAAAGCTAGCCCCACTTTTACCAGGTGTTAATGCAACAATCACTGTGATCCAGTAATGTGATTATTCTGTTTGTGCTGTATTTAAGGTATGTAAGGTATGTAAGGTACCTGTACTTGCCTTGAGTGCCATTTTCATTAACTATAAACTTTTACCTACTTTACCTGCACAGTACATAGAAATATAATACTTTTTACTCCACTGGCTATATTTATTGAACAGCTCATTGCTGGTTACTTCTTGCAAAAATCAGTGTCTAGTTTCTTTTCATGTGCAGGTGTACTCTATAAATAAAGTTATTATTATTAATAATGATAAGAACCATAATAATTATTATCATTATTGTTATTATTATTGTTGTTGTTGTTGTGATTATTATTACTGCATAGTTTTCAAACACCCTAAACGTGTAAGATGGCTTCCTTTAAATAAGTGTTTGAGATCCAAAGACTTTTTTTTTCTTCTTTCCTCTTCCATCAATCATCTCACAACCCCTCAGATTTATCCTGTGACCCTTTGGAGAGCTCAACCCCAGGATGAAAACTAAACTAACTGCATATTATGTAACTAGCTTAAACTCTACAACAGTAAAATGTTGGTAAATGCATCTGTATCAACACTGTAATAATATATGTAACAATATATCATTCTTAGGGGACAAGTACCTTTTACCCCTTCTGTACTTTAACTTAAATAGAATTCTCAGTGAAGGACTTTTAAGTATTTCTGTACTGTTGTACTGATACATTTACCTGAAGGACGGTTTTGAGTAGGGCTCCTTCCTCCACCACTGATTATCAACCCCAGTGTCACTTTGGCTCTATCATGTGGCAATAAATGGTCCTACAGATAATACTAAAGAGATGTAAAATGATTTATTCAGGAACAAAAGAAAATAAAATACAGTAGCATTAAGAAAGTATCTCACAGGAAACTGATACATAAACACAATTAAAAAAATACTGAGGACAGAACAACAGGGGGGTAAAAGCTGAGACAGGACCATGGTCGTTGTTTTGAAATATATTGGAATGGCTCAGATTTGATGGCTCAGATCTTAATGTAATATTAACAAACATATAATATGGTGTAAAATCATTTTCAGGCTTAGTTTCTTTTGTAGATTTGATACACTGATGCATGTGAACTTGCTTTGTTGCTGCACCACCTGAAGATGGAGCCGTCGTATCATGTGTGGGACGGACTATGGCTTTGGCTTCATAGTTACTGTACTTGGTGAGTAATGTCCCCAAGAGAAAACTCCTTTTCACAGTCAAGGCAAAAACATGACATACACCTACTGACTGAGCAGTTACATCAGCTGTTTTCGAGAAACTGCAACACGGAGAGGAATGAATAATATCATCAAGTTCTCACATTTCAGTCCATAGGGGGAATCTGTTGAAAATGTGGGAAAGAGAGAATCACTCTTGGCCTTGAATTTAAAAACTCCCACAGAAATAGTAACATTTTATCATGCTGCAAAAACCTGCTAGTTTCTAACATCTCCATTAAAAATCAAAGGACAACTGAAGAGACATATAAAGGAATACTTACTGTTTCCTTTTTCATCCTCATCTCATGTTTTGTTTATCATTTGGGCCGGTGGAAAAACTGTCAGGTGTGCTCAGGTGTGAGAGTAGTATGTACTCCAATAGGAGCCCAACAGCCACGCTTCAACACACTGTATAAGCCCCTGTAATCCAGGGCACAGCATTATTTATCAAGCATGTGTCTTCCATGCTAATGGAAAGAACAGAAAGGTGCTGGTTCAAGTTCATGTTATCAAAAACCTAAGTGTTGCACAGTGCAACCTACAGTAACCTACTCTTTGCATTTCAGTAGTCATAGTAACAGTGAGAGAACAAGAGAGACACTAAATCCTGATGTTGTTAATACTCTCCTTAAACCTCTCTGTAAGTAGCTTCAGAGTCAGATGAATATAATTCTAATGCATCACCAGGACTACAGGAAGGAACAACAGATTCTTATGGCTGAAACACTATGACCGTCATTTTACATTTACATTTAATTATGCAAATGTGTGCATAATTTTAATGTACATTTAATATTTAATTGAGACTGATAAAGAATGCATATACACACAGCATTAAACCAATAACCATACAATAGCCTATACAAACTGATTCAATGTAACAACCATGACATAAATAATAACTAATCTGAATTTTTCATTAGAGTTTAGTTTGTATTATTGCAGTACATTATATTGTAAGGCACACATCATAGTTCGTCCCTCCATATTAATATATTGCAATGGGCATTCACTTCAGTTCAGATATGTGCCATTTTATATCCTATTCTTTAGGATATAAAGAATAGATTCTGTTTGTTAAGGTCAGAGTAAATATTCTGGATTTAGGTTAAATTGTGGTTTTGGTGATCTTGCATTAATTTTTGCATTAAAACTGCGAGGAAACATTCAGCCCATCACAGATGTGCCTGAACATAACTATGCATCTGGAAGAGAAAAAAGGAGACAACTTTTTTCATGCCACACATTTGAATGAGAAAGAAGTTTGCATGTGAAAAAGAAATATAACACATGACTGTAGAATGTAGATAACAGTGCATAAATACAGGATGTAAATGAGATGATCCAGTGTTCAGTTCAGCAGAATAAGGTAGGAAGGATGAAATAAATAAACCATTTATTTAGTTATTTGTGTTTTACCAAGTTTTGTCAAATATTGAAGAGGAACCTTCAATACATAAACATGACAGTGTTTTAATTACGCATGGTCTGTCTGTGTTGAAACAGGAAAAAGGCAACACTGTGAAGGTATTTTATCATCCTTTAGGCCTTGGTTCTGGTTCATGGTTTTTCTTACTTTATGCAGACTCCATCTGGTCTTTTTAGGTATTACCTGGACATATTAGATGTAAACAGAACATTTCTTTTAGTTAAAAAAATATTTAAAAGATCAAGTTTGATTTTAACTTAATTAAATTAAAACAAAAAAAAATAAAAATAAGACATTTAATATTGCACAGTTTTCACTCCTAATGAAATGGCATTTACATTCAGATTTTTTGAGTGCTTACTGCATTTTCTTTCTTTTATGCATATACAAATCATATTCATATTTACAGATTTGTGTACACACATGCACTTTCTTTTATACGTTCACAAATCTTTGTACACTTGCTAATCAGACAAGATGTTTACAAATTCCTGTGCACATTCGAAAATCTGAGAGCACATAAACTGAGAGACAGTTTCACACCTTTAACATACATTTGCAAAAAGCAGGCAAAGGCACAGGTCTGCAGTTAAATATCCAGGACACTGGCAGTGTGCTTTTATTGTGAAATCCTCCTTTTGTTCTCACATCTTACCACTCAGTCCTTCTTATTAAGAGAGGCACATTTTTGTGAGTCTCACTCTGTCAAAGAAATTATTCATAATTTTCAATCAGTGATTCGTCAGTGTTTAACAGTAATTGAATTTTGATATGGGGCAATTATTCATCATTTAAGGTTATTTGCATTAATTTGAAATATTAATGGGTTCTTTTGGGTGAGAGAGAAGATGAGTATTTGGTCACAGAGGAGCTCCACCACTCCAGGCATATATCCCAGCATCCTCTGCACTGTGTGCATGGCTGGCACAGGTCAAAGCAGGGAGTCTACAGATTTTCTGTTCTGAAAGAAAAGAAAATGGATCCTTTGAACATGCAGAGAAGAGCTTAAGTAAATCCTTTAATATGTCTTGAAAGTGTTTCCTCAAAATTATAATTGCAAATGATGATTTTCATGAAATCCAATGTCCTCATTTAATCTTGTCTATATTCTGTCCAGTGAAGAACACATATTGTACATTGTCATAATAACTGGAATGTTTCCCAATCACATTCACTTTCTTCTACTTTATCTAGTTTTAGCTTTATTATTTCTCATATTGTTTTCTGTATTCTATATTCTGAATTCTATTGACTGACAGATATTGTTCAGCAAACTGTACAAACATAGAACATACCTAGCTTTAATTCTTATGAGATTTTAGCCTTTCAATCAGTCCACCTCTTCGGTCCAGTCTGAAATATCTCAACAAATGATGAATGGATTGCCATGAAATTTTGTACAAACAAAAGATGGATGAGGATTTGTGATTTCAGTTTTGATCCTATGCTTTTCCATCTAATGCCACTTACAGGTCAAAGTTTCACTTCCTGTGTGAAATAGCACAGCACATAACACTTAATTAAATGGATTGGTACAGAATTTTGTACAAATGTTCATGGTTCCCAGAGGATGAATCTGCGCCATGACTTCTTCTCTAGCGCCACCATGAGTTTTAAGTGAAATATCTTAACAACTATTGGGTGGATAGCTATGAAATTTAATACAGACATTCATATTCCCCCTTGGAATGATTTGTAACAGCTTTTCTGAAAATCGCGTGCAACTGACTGTTTGAAGTAGGCAACACCAGCAGAGGGTACTATCAGCATGACCTATTGCTGCATTGTTCACAAAACCAAGCTATCGAATAAAAATGGAGGAGGACACTAGCCTGAGACTTGGTGACTAGATCACAATATTGGAGTATCTGTGAAGCAGTGTGTGAAAGTATTTTGTTAGCATGTTAGCTGATGTTAGCATTTTGCTCAAGGCACTGCTGTACCTGAGTACAGTGCGTTAGCATGGCTGTAGACTCTTGTTTAGCCATGATAGAGGGATGTCTCTCTGGATGACAATGTCTGTCAGTCCCCACACTTTGGTGTCCTTTGGACATTCTCAGAGGATGAATCCTTCTTTTACATATCCTGTGAAATAGCTAAAAATCTCCTAGATGGTTCAACACAAAATTTTGTGGTTTCTGATGTTAAATCCTGATAACGTTTCATTTAGCACCATCACTAACTCAAAATTTAAATTGATCCAAAACTAATGACATTACCATCAGCCTCCGTTGTATTTGACTTTCTATACATTAGCTTTCACATTGTGAACATATTTGCACACTGTCTTTAGCATTTAGCTGAAGGCGACACTATGCCTATGCTTCACATGGCTACTGGTATCACTCTAGGCTCGTTTTTTCTTTTCAATTTCCATCCAAGTACTAGTTGATAATAGGCAATCCTATGGTGTTACATTTTCCCCTCAAATTTCAAGTATAATGAGATTTTGGGGCTGGGCACACAGAGAGAGGGAGAGGTTACCATATGAGTCTGTAAGGGTGTGAGATAAGAACAGATTAATAACAGAGAGAATATGGTTTCAGTGTGGAATAGCTGATTTTCTGGTTCAGCGCTCAGAGTGTCACATGTCACTGACCAGATTGTTTTGACACCATGTTAAGAAATTCAGGAGGAAGACGGCCAGCTCATGAAATTTGCAGATTCTGATTGAATTTAGGATATTTTCATAAAGGCCGTGTGGCTGAGATCGAGGTGAGTTTGGCTCTCTCTCAGCCATTCTACTCTTCTCTTGTCGGATTTGAGAAAGGAGGGGGACGACTCTTTCACCCATCAGTGTAGGTGCTCTCTCACATCAAGCAGACAGACAGATATTGGATTTTTTTTTCTTCTTTTGCCTTACATGCGTCTCTGTCTGGTCACGCTTGACTTTACTCAGTCTTTGTACATTTTGACAGACCTCAAAGGCTTTTCTTCAGGTGTATGAATGTATTTAATTTACTGTATAGGTCTGTACCTGGGTCAAACTTCCCCTAAACACTGCCTCACTGCTATTTGGATCATTTCTGTTCCACTATAATTTATGTAATATTGATTTCCCGATTTCAAGGTTTAAATTCTGTTTCAAGGCCTTCTTTTTCAGATGAAATTTTGATTTAGAAACAGTGAATCTATTATTTATTCATGCAAATGAATCCATTCAAATTAAAATATATTGACTCTACTGGAATCAGCCAAATACCGATGAATAATTTTCTTAAACCCACACTGATCTCTTTTGGCCACTTGGGGGCAGTTCAAGAAGTTGTTAAACACAACACTGATTATCACCATATAAACTAATTATGATGAACTTCTCAGCACAGTTGCATATTTACACATCCATAGATACTAGAGCAACATTATAATATATTTGGAGTTTCTGTCCACCTGACAAATGTAACTTCAATACTTCAATACACAAAATAGGTTGCTTATCCATTCCATTCTATCCACCACTTAGAAACATTTTCTGATCGGATTTGTCTGTGTCCTCCAAAATCCTTATAAAACACTGTTGGAAAATTTGACAATGCTGTACTTAAAGTTTGGGCGCAAAACAACGTGGGTAGGGTTAAGGAAAGTTTATGGTTAGGGATGAGATAAGTACTTTGTGAAGGTGTGTGGCTTTGTTATAATGGTTACAGTAAAAACACGCAGTTTAGTTAAAAACTAAACAGGTTGCTGAAAGATTAAATAAAGATGAAAATTAAAATAAGATAAAACCCTTTTTATAACTAATGGCAATGTCATTAGTTTTGCAGGTATGTGGTCATAAACCATAAAAGTGTTGGACCAATTAAAATTTTGAACTAATGATGTTGCTAGATGAAAAGAAGTATCACAAAAGTTACTGTAAGTCATCCTGAGGGGAAGATGAATGTCTCTACTACATTTTCCATCTAATACTTTGTGAGAAATTTCACTTAAAACCATTAATGTCAACCTCATGGTGGTGTTAGAAGAAAAATCAGGGGTCATCAAAGTCTGACGGAGTTATCCTCTGAGACCATGCATGTCTGTACAAAATTTCATCTTAATCCATCAGATAGTTGTTGAGATATTTCAATCTGGTCCAAAATGGTGGCCTGACACTGCAATCCATAGAGCCATCTCACTAGCATGGCTAAGAATATGGAATATAGCATATAATTTAAACATAATGCTTTCCCAAGTTGCTCCCAGGCTCCTAAATTCCCCAACAAACTACTGACCTCATTGTCCTCATTTGTAGCTGTCCCCCTC
Organism: Lates calcarifer; assembly: GCF_001640805.2. NCBI lineage: Eukaryota > Metazoa > Chordata > Actinopteri > Centropomidae > Lates > Lates calcarifer. Next base: position 19,237,336 of record NC_066841.1, read on the forward strand.
AAAGCGGCATTTCTTGTGAGATTCTTACATCAAGTATTCAGTATGTGACTTTGTGAAGTCAGTGTGATTCATTTTCACGTCCTAAATCTGCCATCCACTTGCAAAATCCACCTTGAGAAATCCCTCTGACTGCACTGACGGAAAGATGTTGGCTAATATGCAGATCAGGGGGCTGGAGCGGATACTTTCCCCTCCTTTAACTTCTCGGTTTTAATGTATCACCTTGAAATCCACAGGGCATCCTCCCTGGAGTCCCTTTGTCTATGAATGCTAATGGGATCTCTCTATGTTAATAATAAATAGCTGCTGATAAAATAATAAATTTCTAATGTCCCTCTCAGACCTTTTCTCTCTCTCTCCTCCGTCTCAGATTAGTTTATCAGGGCTTTGCCGCCCCAAACACTTTGGGCTTAATTATTTAAAATGCCTGAAAAATTCATATCCTTCTTTTTTTGGGTGCAAAAGCCATCGTTCAGCCTGTGAAAATTTGGAAAAAGAGGCGGAGGGGATGAAATATTCAACAGCGCACAGGCCCTTCAATTATTTTTCAGATGCATGAATGTTAAAAAACACATGCATAGTGAAATGAGCATTTTAAGGCAGAATAATTCCTACAGCTATATAATACAGCACTGTCAATTATTCAGGGCTAAATCTCCCCGCCGACACTTTACACATTTATGTTTAATCACATTCAGGGAATTTGGATACAATCACTTGGCTGCCATTTGTTTTGTTTTTTCACCCTGAAGCAGTACAATTAAGTGTTAAAAAAAAAAAAAGTTAGTGGATATTTTATGCTGGCAAATATTAAAAACAATAAGTTGTGTCCATTTGGGAGCAGAGCCCAGTGTTCCAGTTTGTTGTTCACAGGCTTCCAGTGCCTTTACTGGCTTTGGGGATGGTCACACACTCCTCACTTTCTCCTTCCCTGCTGGTTTACCTCCCGTCAATGTGTAACCGACAACAAAACATTTAAAAAAGATGTTGCTATTCTCATCTGTAATTTAAGCATTCCTCTGTGTTATATCCTATCCGTGGTATCTCTCCTCGCTACACAAATGCTTTTGTTTGCTGGCTGTCATTGTGCTGTATTATTTAGAGGCAGAACAAACAGAAAGCCCTCGCCGTCTTCTTCTCCTCTTCCCAATTCATTTGAACACTGGCTCCTCAGGCCTGTCAGCCTATCTACCACAGGGATCAATTTCACCACTGCAAACCCACTGGATCAGATCAGATGGGGACGTTTAAACACCCACTATCTTTGGCTATGGTGGGTACAGAGGGCCTCTGAGGAGCAGGGTGAAGTCTTCAGGGGGGCTTTCTTCTCACTGAGGCAAGTTTTTTAAACTTATCGAGAAAACTCTTTTTGAAACTTTCTGATTAACTTTTCAGAGAAGAGGTTATGGTGTAATAACAGTTTAAACTCCTTCATGTAATTGAAAAGAACATAAATGATGATGAGAGTTAAATGATGGGCTTAGAGACGTATTTGAGTCTCAAATTAATTTAAATTGCTGCATGACATGCCCAGAGGTTCTGGGTCAGTTTTTTTTTTTTTCTCCTCCCTCCATCTCCATCTCCATCTCCTCATCTGCCCCTGTTTTACTCAGGAAGTATTCAGATCATTTTCTTAATGTAACCAATCAGAGCTGAACTTGAGTTAAATAAGCTTAACCCTATGGAAGAAAATCTGAAGGACAATGCTGGTCATGTTGCTGCGTGGTATATAGAGTTTTACTTGTGCACCAGCTAAGATGTCATTGTGCTGTCACTGTCATAATAAAGCACTGTAAATTGGTTCATTTGTGTTTTTGAATGGTATTTGTTCCTGATGTGTTATTTTCAAAGAAAGAAAAATCACTTCGTTAGACAGTCCTGTATCAGAGAATCACAATTACATCGAACCATCATGTCTGATTGGTCTTTCTTTAAACTTCAAAAACAAGTTGTGGGTAATAGGAGATTTGACAAAGGTATTATTTATTATTTTTAAAATGATGAGGTACAAATACCAGTAAAACCAAGTTCAGTAGTGTCTGTCTATGAATTTATGTTTATGTGTTCATCTGTGTTACATTAATAGATTTCGAAGGCGCCCAGATTATTAAAACATTTATGTATCAGCTTCATGGACTAAATTATTCATTTGGACAGTTCATTTTAAAAATCATGTCTGGAACATAGTTTACATTATTATTATATAGGATGATATTAGCATTATAGCATGAATTATTAAGGATTATAGCTAAATTCAGTGTTTGACTGTTTGCTGCAATCAGCTTGAACAGATAAAGGACTTGATTTGATTGACTTAAAGAAAAATCACACAAATGCTGTGGCCAGATTTTCAAAAGGCACCAACTGAGAGAAGCAGGTATTGATGCTTTTATATGTTAATGACGTCATTCACTCGATAAACCTCAAGGGTATAAACAACCCACATCTAAACCCACAACATTAGGTATAGGTGTGCATGCATGATTTTAAATGTATTCAAATGTGAATCCTTTGCACAGCCCTTCACACGTGCTTATTCGCCCCTTGAGTGCACTTTTCATCTTGCACCGTCATCAGGTAAAATTTCAAGTCTTTAATTTCTGACCAAATTCCTGCAAAACTAATGACATCCCAGCTCTCCAGAACATCACCATTTAACATCTCTCCACTCATTCTTTTGGTTTTTACAGCCGCAACGTTTCTATTTGGCTCACTCTCACAACTTTTATAATTTCCAACTGCAGCAGGCAACTGTTTTCGATGAAAAACCTCTGAGAAGAGGAGACTGTCCTCCAAAGGGAAAAAACAGCATTAGTCATTTCAGCAAATGCCCAAAAATAAGTGTTTACATTCAAGTGACAAGACCTCTCTCAGCTGTGAGAGATATGACTCTTGTCCATCGGCAGCAAAGGAGGATACAGCGTGATGTTGTTAAGGGGTCAAAGTCCAAAGAGAGAGGAGTGGAGGGAGGAGGCAATTTTCAGCACCCATCAAGAACATGGCAGTCATTCTACCTGCTAAACATCAGCGTTGTCATTGCATTGGACTGAAAATGAAACATGAAACCTGTGACTTAAAAGTGACTAGTTTCAGGTGAAGAGTTGAGAACATTATCTATGTGGAGCAATGAGGGAGCCCAACTCAAATTAATTCATGAAACAAACAAATGTCACATTAACCTACCAGTGCTTATTTAATTATATCACCTCTCCTACAATGGTTTAATGGAAAACTACTGGAGATTTAGCTTCAGCAGCTGTTTATTTCAATGAACTGATTCCTAATATTCAGTTCACAGTGGTGAGCGTGAGTGCGTAACAGCAGCGAGTCTCTCTGAGGTCTGCAGGCAGCAGGAATCAGGAGTAATATCCACAGTCTAACAGGCTAGCAAGCACTAACAAGTCCATGGTGACTCTGGTACATGTATTAATGGAAAGCCCAGCAATCTGTCGCCTCAGTATTCTTGCTGTATAGGCTGCAGTTTGGCAAATGTCAAGGACACCAGTAGAAAAGATTCAGTCATTCATTTTCGGGCAGTGCTAATTTTGTTGGATAAAGTTGGCTAAATATTAACTTAAATGATGTAAAACCTAAGTTGTATGGCCTTGCAATTTTCATTTCAACCTTTTCTTTTTTAACAGTGTATGGTGATAATAGGGAAGAGAGGACAGAGATTTATGACTGGAGGTGAATAAAGAAGAGGGCAGCAGAGATCTGCATAACAGCAGGTGGATGGCAGGAACAGGAAAGGAGACACAGACAGAAGGCAAAATATAAGAACATATGTTTTAAACATTAAGTGTCTGCTGCACCGACGATGAGTTGTGCACACTGTTAGAAAAAATGTGTTATTCCATAAGTGCACACGCACACACAAGCACACACACAACACACGCACACCTGGCCTGCATGGTTTATAATCCCTGCGGGCCCTGGGGCCTTGCTCTCAGGGCCCTCAACTGGGTGACAACAAACCTGCCTCTCTGATTTATGGAAATGCAGATGGAGTTTTTATTATGCCTCCTCCTGACACACACACACATGCTCACATGCACACTCACTCACACACACACCCTGCTGGATTCAGCTAGAGGAAGGACAAAGAGGGTCAAACACTGTAAGAAATGTGTCAACGCTGCACCAAAAATGATGATTAGATTATGGGCTTTGTGTGTGAGCGTGCATGTGTGTGTGTGTGTGTGTGTGTGTGTGAAGCCTACATATGTATGTGTGTTGGGTCTGTGTCTGATGCTAGGACAGCTTGATATTAAATTGCTGTAATTAACATGTGTAAGGATACAATAAATTATACAATATTTTAGGCAGCAAATAATTCATACTCAGGTCAGTGTGTCATCTGCATGAGTTGATTATTTAATGCTGTGTAATATCTGTGTTTGTATTCACTTTTTTCCTGCAATGGTGAAAGAAATATTTGGATTCTTTGGTAAAAGTATAGAAGTATTATATACACGTAAAGTATCAAGTCAAAGCATTTCTGCAGTAAAATGTCCCCTGTGACTAATTATTCTGTATGACATTATCAGATTGTTCAAATGTATTTTTTTCATTGTCCACAACTCCTCATAAAATCCTCCTTTTCCAAAAACACTTTGTCAGAATTGCACCACATTCATATCCCTTCACCCCATCGGCTCATTTATTTCACTAAACTCAGCTTTTTACAGTTTCTGATATTCATGTTTCCTAAATATGTATATATTATATATACAGTATATAATTCAATTCAAGGAGGCATATCTTCCTGTTCATTTCAGGTTGTATTTTAAAACCAATTCACATATTACTCAACAACACAATGATTCAGTGGAGACCAGTGTCAATAAGGCATAACTCACATACAGGGGTCATATATTTTGTGACTCTTATTGCTCAAATTTTCATCTTCCTTAAAGTCCTCCAAAGCATTTTTTTAAATAAAAAAACCTTTAATCTCTGTTTTATATTATTTCATTTTTCCCCATCAAGTCATATCATAGATATTTTTAGCAGTGTAGATTTGTTTTTTTTTTTAAGGGATTCTGTTCCATTTCACCTCTACCTGCACATGAATTTTCATTGTTTTTCACATGTCATGTGTTTGATTTTAACCTGTGCAAATAAACAAACACAAAACTCTTGTAGCTGTTCTATAGGAGTTTTAACCAGTTCATGTATGGTTAGATAGTTCTGTCCTCCTCCAAAGTGTCACCAGATGAGTCTGAGGAATCACGAGATGGTTAAAAGAAGAGGGAAGAGGAAAAAACAAATACAGAAATTTATCATCAGTTTCTGGACTTATCTGCAATATTTTCTTTTTCTGTGAAATATTGGATAGTTATATCTCTCTGGACCTGTGATTTCAGAAGTTCAGGGGGGAAAATTCTATTAATCTTGTACAATGTAGTCTTTCTACATGTTTAATCATCTCTTCTGTATGGGCAGAAATTAACCTGTATGACTAAATCTGGCACATTTACATAATGGACCCAAGTGCTCATGTTAATTAACAGGCATTGTTCCTTCTTTAATATGATTTAAAGAGATGTAGACAATGTGGAGTCTGTTCAGTTTCATATCACAGCACAGTCTCAGTCAAGACTACAGTAGCCACACCATGTAAATTACTACCCCAGTAATATTAAGTCAATCTCATTACAGTGTATATGGATCTTTTGTCAGCAGCCATATGAAGAATCAGACCATGGAGCTCCAACTTCCAGAAACCCAACTGATTGTCCAAAAGCCAAGTCACTGATCAATCAGGGAGAAATTCAGGACAATTCAGTCATCTGTATAGTGTCTGAGTCTGAGCCAAGAAGGTATAATATTTTAACATGTTGTGAGTCCAGCTATGGTCAAATAAATGTAATGCAGTAAAAGTATCTCAGAATTACACTGAAGTACAGAGTAAATGTACATTTTCCCCCACTCCGTTTCTGTGTGTGTACACGTTTGTAAGCATTTGTTCATAATCTCTCTTTGTTGTGTTTGCACAACCAGACATCTGCATGACTCGCTGTGACAGTAAGATTTCATGCATGCCCAGCGGCACCGCTTATATTGGCAGCAAAAATCTGGAATCGCATGCAACACGACGGAAGAGGGGAATAACATTTACATTCGAGCTTGTCGGTTGTTGGTTTTGGGGGAGAGATCAGAGGTGTGAGAAATCCAAATGAGATCATATGAGCATTTGTTTCTTTCATCTGAATATTCATAACGTCCAAATCATCATCTGTGTCAAAGAAGGGAAGGTGCATGGTGGGGGGAAGGTAAAGGTGTAAAGACTACTTGCTTTTGATTAGGGAACCTCTTGTGTGAACAATACTTTCTGTTAGTCTTCATCTAGGAAGAGGAACAAAGGGAAAAAGTGAGGAAACGGGAAATGATAGAGGGATAAATGAAAAAGCAGAATAAAAAAGGAGCATCAATAGGAGGAGGAATGATTTGCTTGCCCACACACTTCTGAGATTAAAAAAAAATCTTTCTTTCTTTTCTCTTCTCCTTTTTTTTTACGCTCTTTCACTCACATCTGAGTTTTCCACTTCAATTTCTTTTCTCTTCCCCCCACCATCCTCTCTGGAGTGCTCTTTATCCCCCAGTCCTCAGTATCCTCCCAAACCCTCCCTCCTTTCCTTCCTCCCCTATCTCTCTCTCTCTCTCGCTCATCTCATCCCCACAACCCCACCCCTCAGCGTTTAGTGATTAATGCGAGTTTTAATTGTCATGCTCACTTTTATGCTCATTAAAGTGTATTATGCAGCAGTTAGGGTATTAAAGTTCAGTGAGAAATTTCATGCATACTGATGAGAATGCAAATGAGCCCAGCGTGAAAAGATACTATGGTTTGTGTTGTGCATGTGTGTGTGTGTGTATGTGTGTGTGTGTGTGTGTCTGATTATCCCCAGGAGTGAGTGCCGAGTGTCATTATCACCCACACTGGCCATCTTAGCAGAGCAGAGAGAGCCCATCTATAGAAATCATGTTAATGGGAGTCTTGAAGCATTCTTTATGCTTGAATACCTGATTGTATATAACATATGATGCTGTGTGTTGCAAGAAACGCTGCATGGGCTTTTCAGTACAACAAAAAGACAAATAACAAAATCAAAACTGCCAAAGTTGAAACTGAAGGTTTAGCTTAGATATCTGCAACAAGATTTGTGGTGTGAACAAAGGACAGAAAGCGTATATGTTAATGAGCTTTAAAAAGAAGCTGTGTAGCGATAGCTTGAATAGTATATCCACAGCTGTGCTTTGAGCTAAATGCTCATGTTAAACAGCTGTACTTTCTGATAGCACTAGCATAAAGTAGAGCTGAAGCTGCTGGACATGCCAATAGTTTTGCAGGGATTTAGTCAATGAATCAGTATTGGTCAGTTAAAAATGTTGAAATGTTGGTGTTGTGTGGATATTTGGTACAAGAGCTATAGGCAAGCCATGTATGGATGTGATGACAGACAGAAAATGCTAATGCACTTTAAAAACCAGACATGTAGCTGAAGATGTAGGTACACATATGTATGTATACACGTCTTTACCTCTGTTTGACTTCAGTGTGCAGGGATTTGGTGATAAATCAAAGTATTTCCAGTAAAAAATCTTTGACCTGATGATGGCACTAGACATGCTGTAAACCTTCCTGGAGTAATTGTCCCTGCTTCATTTGAACAACACTAATAATCTGCTGTCGTGCTCTCAGCTCTGTGAGAGATTTTGGCACAACTGCGCTTTGAGCTAAAAGCTATGACATTTCTAACATGCTGATGCTCAGCAAGTATAATGCAAAGAATAGTGTGAAACAGCCATTAATCTATTGTGATATATTTCGCTGATGTCAAATGTTAGAGGGTTTTTAAAAGATCTGCATTCTTTAGCTCTGCATATTTTGGTTTTGCTGCAGTTTTGACTCAATTTCTACACTTTGAGTTATATACAGAATATGCTTTTTGACAACACTGTATCAAAAGCATGTGGAGGGAAAGCAGCAAAAACGAGTGAGGACCCAAGTTGGCCATGATTGTTGCTGATCGACCTAAGAACAATCTGTGGCAGCAAGCTGTAAAACTGATGCTTCCTGAGCTTTGGTTATTCTGATAACAAAAGAAACATCAAATTAACAGTCACATTTAGGCATTTCAAAATCATAACTATTGGCACGTGTCTTTTGTTGGTGTCAAAGTGTTGACTTGATGGTGGTGTTATGTAAAAGTCAAAGGATCACCACAGTTATTACAGTTCATCCTGTGGGAAACATGAATGTCTGTGCTACATTTCATGGCAAGCCATCCAAATGCTGAGACGTTTCACTGAAAGCCATACGTCAGCCTCATGTTGGCACTAGATGAAAGCTCAGGGGATCTCTAGAGTCATTAGGATTCATCCTCTGGGAACTGTGAACGTCAGCACAAAGTTTTGTGCCAATCAAACAGTTGTTGAGATATTTCAGTCGGGATCAAAGTCCAACAGGCAGACTGAGACCGGCATGTCTAAAGTCAGAATTATGGTAAAGTAAATGAGTTGTCTTGATGAAATGCATGTCCTCTTAGTGAAAAAGAAGATAAGAACCTTAAAACTATATATTTCTATACATTTGGAATTTAAATGCAATAAAGTGAAAGTGAAATGAAATGAAATGCCCTAAAAAAAAAACGAGCACAGAAGCAGTTGTTAGAAAGTGGTTCCATCTTGTTCAAGACAGTGTGTTGTGCATGTCGATGTTGCTGTCTTCCTCTCTCAGACCACCTGCTGTTTCCACCATGCTGAGCGAATAGGCTCAGTCATTACTTCGCTTCTACTGCGCTGTCTGCAGGGTAAAATGAGACAATAGTAAAGATTTTCAACCGGGGGCCTAAATCATTTACACAGCATGGAGCAAGTGTGCTGAAATGAGGCTGCTGATAACGCTGTCCTGCTGGAGCAGCAGGTGGCACTGTAACTGTGAAATAATGGGAGGAAAAAGAGACAGATAAACTCATTACAGTGACAAACAGCATGTTTATGCACGAATAAAACTGTTTAAATTCAGGTCTGAAATGTTCCCCTGATGCTGATCAAAAGCAGATATCTGACATTTTCAGGTGGGGGCTACTGGGAATATGATTTTTTTTTTTTTCCAGTAACACATTCTTTAACTCTGTATGGATTGAAATAAACTGTCAAAGAAATGATCGTGTTCTAGCTTGCATTCTAGCTGTAATAACTGGCAAAGATATATGTTGTTTGTTATTAGCATTTGACTATTCCTTCCAAAACCTTTACCTTTCTGATTTTACAGGTTTTGTTAAGTTTAGGTGCCTTTCAAAAATGTACAAGTTGAGAAAATTCAAACAAATACAGCTTTTTCAGGTGCAGGAAAAGATAATGGCTTGGTTTTCATTATCATTCCTTTTTTTGCTCCTGACAGACAAGAGTCATAATTCCCACGGCCACTTTGTCACTTGAACATCAATTTGGAGATTTGCTGAAATGTCTGATGCTGCAGTTTTTCCAACCTCAGGGGCATGGCAAGAGATTCTGAGCCACAATAAATATATGGGCAAGACTCTCCGTCCAGCTCTGTGGCCCCCTGAGTCATTCAGGACGCCCCTAACAATGGTCCCAATTTCACAGAACCAACAGCCAACAGACAGACACATTCACTGTCCAAACAACACACTGCATTTGACTTTAACCATTAATGTCACATCGCTTCAATTCAGCTTTCCCTCAGCTTATGAAACACAAATGAGGCCAGGTTAGTTCCTCTTTTCATAAAGCTCCATTAATCAATATTTTTATACTGACACTAATTCAACTGACTTCATGTGAAGTTAAAGAACCCACAGAAACTCTGATAAAGTAACTAAAGCTATATAGTGGAGTAAAAGTATAAAGAATCAAAGAAATAAGGAAATACCCAAATTAAAAGCACCTTGAAACTGTGTCTCTACCACTGACTGGCTGACAGGAAGCATTAACTGCACTTCAAATATTAGGACATACTAATTACAAACAGAAAAACTGTGGAAAAAAATTTTCATACTGAACCTATTGTTTCAACTGTAGCCATCTATTCTGGGACTGGTTTACACCTGGGACTCCAGGTGAATGCACTTAACCAGCTGATAAAACAGAAATCCAGCAGTTAGGCCCTCGAGGACAACTGGGAAAAAACAACATGACCATTGTCCATAGTGAACTCTGTCCAGTTTGGCCTGGGGTGACTAATGTTCATGTAAATAATCAGGGTCAAAAAACGATTGCGTGTCCTTTTTAGATGTTATATATTGTGTTGTCCTGATACCACACTGTTGGTATTGATGCCACTCATATCTCTGTTCAATATGAAGCTACAGCCAGGAGATGGTAACCTTAGCTTAACGTAAAAACTGGAAACAGCTCTGTCCGAAGGAAACAAAATCTACTCACTAGCAGCTCTCAAGATCACAAATCAAAATGTCATGTCTTTTCATTCTGTACAAAAACCAAAATGTACAATAAATACTATTAAATTTCTGTTACAAGCAAAAGTCTGCATTCAGAATTTTACTTAAGATGTTAATTTTTAAGCCAATAATCTGCTTTTTTTTTGCAGAAAAGTAACTGAACTGATAAATGCAGTTGCATAAAAAGTAAATGCAGTAAATAACAGATTAATCATTTAAGTCATTTTTTTAGGTAAAAACATTTTTAAAAAAATCACTGAAACTAGCTTCTCAAATGTGAATATTTGCTGTATCATAGTTTTCTATGACAGTAAACTGAACATTCATTTGAGCTTCAGAGAATAATGATGGCAATTTTTCACTATTTTCTGATTTTCTTTCTAAATTTTCTTTAAACACTGAACAAACAACTGATTATTGATAACATAATTGTGATATGCTTTGGTAATGGAAAATAATTTATGGTTGCAGCCTAACTATTTCTAGAATGGAATAAGACGACATTACTTGACACAGAAAAATAAGTGATTTGGTAAAACAACTACAAAGACAAAACAACAAAAGAGAGCTCAGTATAAACTAAAACAGTTCAGGTCTTAGGTTTAACCTGCATAATAAGACCCACTCTTTGAGGTATGAGCGACATGTTCAGCTTTTCCGCTGTAGTTTTCCTGTAAATTTACTCATACACACATACATAGTAGTTCTCTGTCTACATTCCCGATTATGAGCTGTGTTTTCTTTAAACGGGCCCACATTCCAGCGGACCTTAAACGTCACACGGGGCGGTGCTGCGTTCACTGCCCCCTCCCCCCAAACCACGAGGCTCTGGTGTTGACAGGCCAATCACCGCCCACAGGCAGCTAGCGTTCAACCCGGCTTCACCAGTCCACCACCGGACAAAGCTTCGTCTCTCCGTCTGTAATATCTGCTCATTCTCACAGATAACAACACCACTCAAAAGCAGAGACGGTCGTTAGAACAGCTACCGTCTTTATTTCAAAGCTTTTAATTCGGGTCACAAATGTGTCTCACAAAGGATTAGCCGCCGTGCGGGAATTCCGCCCTCGCGGAGCTGACCGGATAGACTCCGCCTTCGTCTTCATTTGTCAACAAAGGGGTTTGACAAGCTCGGAGAAGCCCTGCCTCCATGTTCCCATAAAAGGATGATTTGGCCATACACGGCCAACAATCAAGCCGTGGGTAACCGTTTTCCCTTCCCTATCCCGTTCATATGGTGCGTTGAGTTCCTCCGTCGCCGTTAAAGCGGAGCTATCATGGCGGAGCGCGTACAGCAGCCCCCAGCCAAGCGGCTCTGCTGTAGACCGGGATACAATGCAACATGTAGGCAAGGCCAGCGGGCCGCGTGGGCGCCGTGTGGCGGCTCGGCAGCCACCCAGGGCGAATCGAGCAAAACCCAGAGCCCGGAGTCTCTCCTGGACATCGCGGCGAGGAAAGTCGCGGAGAAGTGGCCGTTTCAAAGGGTAGAGGAGCGTTTCGAGCGGATCCCGGAGCCCGTTCAGAGACGGATCGTGTATTGGTCTTTCCCGAGGAGCGAGCGTGAGATCTGTATGTACTCGTCGTTCAACACAGGCGGAGAGGAGATCGGGAGTAGTGGGGAGAGCAGCGACGACACGCGGCTGCCATTCCGACGGGGCATCGGTCTGTTGGAGAGCGGCTGCGTGGACAACGTACTGCAAGTCGGTGAGTGATGTGATGGGACCGGGCATATCGAGCGCAAATGCAACCATACATGGCAACTAATAGCCCAGAAGACAACAACGTGGAATATATAAAACATAATAAATGTGGATGACTGGAATAATATAGGATAGATAAAGTGACAGGCTTTGACAACAAAGGGTGAAGCGGTCAGGCGACAGACACACACAGAGGCTACAATGGGGCTTTAAATCTGCTGGGTGCATGAATGGGAATGTGTGACTGGGGGTATTTAAATCCCGTTTTGCTTGGGGCAGTTTGAATGTGAAATGCAGGGTAACTACAAAGCCCCAAAATCCACTAATTGCGTTGAAAATCAAGCTGTGGCTTTAACAAAGCAGGAATCCCCACATCTTATCTCCACCACAATCCATTGAGAAACGTAAAGAGAATAACGACAAAACCCATATCTACTATCTGCTGCTGGTTTAGCGGCAGTAATGTGAAATCCTACTGTGTCCGTTTGTGACACCAAAGTCCCAAAGATTTTTGTTGCCGGTTTGGCGTCGGGTCATGGAACTGGCGAACTGCTTCACAATCAGAGAGCACCGAAAAGTACTTAATGTGTCTTTAATCCCGGCATGGAATCGAATTGATTGAACTCATGTATCTTAAAATAAGAATTTGGAGGCTTTAAAGCTCAGTTTCATATTTAATCTGACAATTTATTGTTAGATGTCACATTCAAGATCCCTAGAAGCCAGTAAAACCGACCTTTAAAATCAGTTTAAAATGATTACATAAAACTATTGAGTAATAAGGGAAGTGCTCAGTGTTGGGTTGGGTCTCAACTGACACACATTTCATTTGAATGAGTTGTTCTGTGTGCCACAGTTGAGATGCTGTTGAATAATAATTGTACATGCACAGTGTGTGTGTGTGTGTGTGTCAGCCAGCGCAGAGGTTGATCAGCAGATGCATTGTGCCTCACCATTGTGCAAAGAGAAGCTAATAAATGTGAACTGCTGAATTGGAACGAAGTCAAATATGCAGTCTCACATTATCGTTGTTACATATTTAGATCAAGTGGAGCGACAGTGTGTTATTACAGGAATGTTTTTAGAGCAGAATAACCATTAGAGGTGAATGTACTCTCTTTTCAGAAGGCAAAAATGAGAACAGACCATCAGAGTTACCATATGTGCTTGTTTAGAACCTGCTGAGTGAAACGGGAACAGACACCTGTGTGCTGAATTGACAGTTGCTTGTGCGTGACAACTTTTCTCCACAGGCAACATGAATCAGTGACGCTGCAACATTTGATTGTATGTCATTTAGTTGCATTTTTTTTCCCCTATTTATATGTGTGTAAAAGAGCGCAGGCCTCTTTGAGATTTTAATCACCCAGCACACATATCAAATACCCAGCATTCCTATTGTGAGTTTGGCACTTTGTTCCTATTTTCATGTTCATTTGTGTCTTTCAAGCTTCCTGTTGCCTCCAAAAGGAAGGCAGACAAAAGCATCTTTTCACTCCCTTGTTAAGTTGAAGAGATTTGGAAGGAGGAAGCGTATTGAGCACAACGATTCTTTTAAATGGGCCACGATTCACACCAGTCTGTGGCCAAATGGTTCAGGTTTTTGTGTGTATCTATAATTGAAAAAAAAAAAAGAGAGAGAGGCTGTGAGAGAAGCAGACATGGTGTCGAATTGAAGAGCTAGCTCACTTTAAAGAAGACAATGTTCAGTTTACAGCCTTTATCACTGCATGGTCAGCCGGGAGTCTTTGATTGTGTTGCAGTCTGTCACATGTGAGTTCACTAGACTCGGGACACCTTCTCAGAGAGGACTGTAATCCCATTACTCTGCGTGGCTAATTTGAATTGTAATGCAATCCGAACACTTGAATTTCTGCAAGACCTGCCCCCCGCCCCCCACCACCACCATTACCACTTTTAAATGCAGGAGGTTCATGTGGGCTTTGTGTACTCACTGAAGGACCACAGGGAATACACACTCACAACACACACCGGCCTCTGTCCTGCCAAAGCAAGAGGCCTATATATTCCCACATATTGGAAAATGTTTCTGTAGGGAAGAAACTGAATCTGGGTTGTTATTCCACAGAGTGAAAAGGGGGGGGGCTCTCGACATGCATGCTTACAAAGAGGAATAACAGTAGTGCACACACGCACACATAGGGAGGGTTTCTTGGCTGATTGCACCCCAGCCTGGAATTTGCTGGAAAAATAGAGCCAAGAAGTGATAAATAAAAGATGTAATCTCCCCACGTGTGGGCTGTACCAGAGCAGGGAGGTTTTCTCGCAACAGACCTTGAGGAAATGAATTGGCACACATTTGCTGTGTGGACCCTCTACAACAAACCCTCACTGTTAATCAGTGCAAAGATAAAGGAAGCCATTTTTTTTCTCACACGAGAAAATACTGCAGCTTTTTGAGTTCAGACTTGAGGGCTTCTTCTTTATTCCCAGGTTGAAACCAATATCATAGTTCGTGGTGATGTTATTGAGCTTTGAGCCGGACCAGGCTTATCCACAGACACCAAAGAAATAACTTAAGTGTGCTGCTGCTCTAAATACACGCTGGCTGTAGGCAATTTAATAGCGAACAATAAAAGAAGTGTCTGGAGCTGCACCAATTAGTCGATTAGTTGGCTTTGAAGTTAGTTTTAATCCAAAAATGGCAATAATTTGGTGTTACCAGCTTCTTACATGTGAGAGTGTGCTTCTTTTCCCTGTCCTACATGATAGTAAACTGAATATTTTGTTGGGTTGGAATGATTTTTAAAAAAAAATTACATTTACACTATTTACATTAACATTTTACACCATTTTCTGTTTTACAGACCAAACTATTATCAACACATATGGAAAATAATCACCATCTTGATAATGAAATTGTTAGTTGCAGCCCTAACAGTGGTCTAGTAGTGCACTGACTAAAATCAAACATCACAGTGCAAATGTAGGGTTTGCAGTTTTAACTTTTGCTTCAGTGGTTAAACTGTAATTATTCCTTCATAATAGGTTGTTAGTAGTTGTTAGGCTTGCCATCAAGTGTTTTAATTGCCTTTAAGATTTCATTGAGCTTCTAAATTAAAGTGGGAAAGTCAAAGTCCAGGCCCTTACATGACTGATACAACTGATTAATGCAGAAAATGAGATTAAAAATTGCCGTTTTTCATATTCAATCAACTCTAAAAGTTGATGCAGTAAATTATTGTTAGCCGATAAAACACAAGGTGAAGAAATATATGTGAGCTTCAAGGTGCAAACAATACAAGTTCAAAATGAAAACATATCAGTAAAAAGGAAGGAAGTGTTTTACTGTGTCCAAACCAAACTAGATATTGACTGAACAAAGCACAGATGACTAACACCTTATTGCCTTATTGAAACCGATTCAACATCCTCCATGATATTTTTTAAACCCACAGAGGAAGATCAGCTTCTCTGGTGTGAAGTCCCTTTGCTTTGAGTTTCATGCAGAGAAGCAGCTTTTATCTAATTCAGTTTGCACTCAGGGGGGTCAGAAAACAGAAATACATCCTGTGTGCAACGATAACCATTGCTAAGATTTCTTGTGATCTCACAGAAAAGTGAAAGATCTGCTGGTCTCTAAAACAGAATATATATAATTGTCTGAATAATAAGAGTGTAATCATTTTTAGCCATCATCACACTGTCTGAGGTATGGAAGGGTAAGGAAATGTCCAGGCATTAAAAAGCATGACTTTCTTTTGGATTAACAGTCAAATATAAGGCTTTAAGCTAAAACTGTAATTTGGTAGTCTCATTGCCTTTTGGTGATAATAATAATTCAGAACAGGTTTCAGTTGTGCTAAGGAACACTGTTGTTTTGAAATCACTTCATTTATATTCATGGTAAGTTATTGATATTGACAATTTAAACAAGGAAGCAGGGCACTCTCTTACACGCAGAGTCATTGTTAAATCTCTCAGGTCCTGTGTTGTTGTGTTTGTTTTAAATCAATGTGCTCTCGTGTAACTATGGAACTCTTGTAAAGGAGATGATGCTAGTGATGGTGATGATGCAAAAAGTAAAGGGATCACTAAATTCATTAGAATTCATCCTCTGGGGAACGTGAATGTTTGTACAAAATTTTATGGCGGTCCATGGAATAGTTGTTGACATATGGCAGTGGACCAACCAACCCATCCCCAGAGCCATCTTATTAGCATGGCTAAAAACAACATTTCATAATAAAGTTTCCTGGATGTAAGACAAGATTCTGTTTCATGGTCAGTATTAAAGCCCTTATTGCTTATGCATGAACATTTCTGAGATTTTACCTAAACTGTGGCGCTAAAAGCGGCCACTGAACGCTCCATCTTAAACATGACGTGGACGTTGAAAATCCTGTCTCGGTTCATACACATCAGTGCGTGGGGATGTTGAAGTATAGGTTTGAGCTGAAGTATAGGCTTCAGTGACAGGTTGAAGTATAGGCTGCGGTGTTTATGCGTGCGCCGAGCATGGTTATTTCACTTGGAGAAACTACACTCGCTCAGTCAAAACAACTTCAAAATGGAAGGGGAAAAAAATTCAAAAGATGTAAACTAATGCACACCATTATATTTACCTAAGCAAAGACTACGTGGTTTCTATGTATGGTGGGAAAACATATGCTGTAATGTGTTTGCCAGGCTACCCAGTTATTAGCTCACATTTTATCTGCTTGCACTTTACATGAGGTCAGGCTCATATCTTTATTCACATCAGGGACCTTTCTCTTTTCATCTGTTCCTTTGTAGATGTTCTTCCATCTGCTGTATTAGGTCAAAGGCCATTGCAACATGAACACTGTTAGTGTTAAGTGTTTATTGTTGATGGGCGTGGGAATCCTGT
This sequence comes from Lates calcarifer, assembly GCF_001640805.2. Lineage (NCBI taxonomy): Eukaryota > Metazoa > Chordata > Actinopteri > Centropomidae > Lates > Lates calcarifer. Next base: position 19,254,318 of record NC_066841.1, read on the forward strand.
CATGAATGAAAGGAACTTAAAAGATGAAGAACTTAGAGTTATAACTAAGGATTGTTTTTCCGCTAATTATATTCTTTATTAATTGATTTATCATTTGGTTTAAGAATGTCAAAAAAATAATAAGTGTATCTATTAAGGGCTGCAACATACAGTTATTTTCATTTTAGATTAGTCTGGTGAAGTAATAATTGTTTAGTTTATGAAACAGAAAACCCCCAAACTCCCAAATTATTGGAGCTGGATTATTACTCAAATAGAAGCAAGAGAAAGAATGATACTGACAAAATCTATTAATATTAACTTCATTATTTTATTAAATAGGATGTTGGAAAGCCTGATCTCTTTTCATTTTGAGCATTGAAAATTAATTAAAATAAATAGATTAATTAAAACCCTGCTGCCCCTGAAATGCTTGTAGCTGAGTTTACATTAACATTACTGTCATTTTGTTCACTTTAGTGCAGAATTTGAGACTCCGTCCTGAAGTCTGTCACAGGCCTGTTGCTTCATAGACAGAGGGCTGATAGGGAGTGGTAGTCTGCTGTCTCTGCAGTCTATGGAATCTGCCAGCACATCCACCAAGGTCTTGTGTATCTGCAGTTTTACTCACATTTCATCATGTGATATTCAAGAAGTGCTCCGATCTGTTTCTGTGGTTAGATGTTAGGTTGGGTTTGGTTCTGCTGTGAGCATTGCGTAGTGCCACCACACGGTGAAATCTCACTTGGTCTCTCTGCCGCACTTTTGCCATCACAAGAATGAGACTGGAGTCATCAGCTCTCCTGAGTTGCAGTGGTGTAAGAAATACCCAGATACTGGAATAAAAGTAATAATACAATATACACCTATCAGCCATAACATTATGACCACTGGTGGATGAAGTGAATAACATCGATCATCTTCTTATAACACAATGTTCTGCTGAGGAACCTTTGGTCCTGACATTCATTTGGACGTTACTCACGTACCACCCACCTAAATATTGTCACAAACCAAGCACACACTCCTCCAATAGCAACAACACTCCCCATTGTCAGTGGCCTCCCAAAGCAGGATAATGCTCCCACCACACCACAAAAACTGCTAAGAAATGTCTCCAGGAACACGACAAAGATTATTCACTTCCTCCACCAGTGGTCATAATGTTCTGGCTTATCGGTGTATATAATGTAGGGTGGCACAGTGGTTCAGTGGATAGCCTAAGAATCAAAAAAATATTCTGGTACAAGTAAAGGTTTAGCCTCAATTACCTTATCCTTTTGCAAACAGTGCTGAAGTATGAGGTGTGTGATGCTTTAAGTATCAAAAGTAAAAGTTCCATATGGACAGCTTATATTTAATTCTAAATCTCTGATATTATGGTACAGTATATTTATACTATTATTACTCTAAATGGCTAAATTCCGCATACTAGATTGAATTTAGCTGTAGCTAAGCATATCAAAGCACTAATTTGTGCTATCTGTCTCTCACACACATTCACATTGATGCTTACATGAAGCCTCAGGCGTCTTGTATACACTGATTACTGCTGGCCAGCTCTCTCATCTGCAATTTTATGAAGAATCAATGAATTGGTGCAAGCCTGTTGAATGATGCAAAGCTTTGTAAGTATGCTGAGGGAGTGTGCACGTACACACACCATGCTCAGGCTTTTAGGTTGTTGATCAGCATTAATGGTGAATGCGTAGCACCTCAATATGCTTCTGCTCTGCAAGATCGATTTTTATTGGAGCAACATCGAGCTCATGCTTTGAAACGAATGCCTGCATTAGGCCAGTCATTTGCAAACCCTGCCACTTTGAAGTATGGTTTTACACTACATTGACCATATTTGTATAAAATAAAAAAAAGAGCTGTACTGATTGTAACAGAGGCAGCAGATGTTAATGTCCTGCAACTGAATCAGTATTAGTTTTCCTGTTGTTGCAGCTGGTTGAAGTATTGGAGTTCTGCCCAGGTATTTTCCAGGTCAGTGTTGGACACCGCGAGGAATGTGGATGAATTTTTCATTTCTGCTTCCTCATGGATAAAGGACACATAGATGTACACAGACCCCTGGCTTGAGCTGTTATAGCACATTTCATTTTTAAATGGAGAGTAGGACTTTTAAATAATAAGGCTGCCAAGATTTGCCATAATTTTTTTCTGACTTCCATACCAGGTCTTCGTCTCTCAGCTTCCTACTCAGTTCCTTCTGAAGATGTAAAACTTTATAAATGGGTCACAAGTATCTAGTTTCATTATTTAAAAAGGTTAATCAATTTCCTAAAACAGATGGGAACAGTAGGATTGAGCAAATTTGATTCAAACAGGAGGAAATAGGATATTTTCTGGGGACTATTTTCAGTGGTGGATTAATCCACATTTGGTGCTTTACTAAGTATTTTGAGCAGCAGGACAGTGTATGAAGGATTAAGTCTGTATTGAGTGTGTAATTACAGCCAAAAATGAATCTACAACAATTTTGATAATTGTTTCTTTCATTTTCTAGGCAAGAATGAAAAACATTCTTTTTCCAGGTTCTGAAATTAGAGGGTTTAATTAATTTTCTTTATTACCTAGGGGTTTTGGACTGTCTGTAGGCTAAAACAAACCACTTGATTGAGTCATGCTGGGCTTGCAGAAGTTAAGATTAGCATTCTCACTATTTTTTAAAAACATTTTATGGATAAAATGGTTCATTGTTTAATCAAGAGAACAGACTGGAGATGAATCAATAATCAAAATAATCGTTAGTGACAGTAAAATGGTCATGAGGGAACATGTCACCCAGTGCAACAGTGTACCTCATTGATGTGTTTTGAATAGTTTTTGGACAACATTGGAGCTCTATGGCATCGAGGACTAAGACAGATCACATCCCATCACATCATATTTTAAAGGTCTAGGTTGGGCAGTGGTTAAAATTTGCTCGCACCCTCTCACCACAGCTGCTCCGGAATGCTTAACACTCTCTCCACATCCATCCATGTCTCCCTGATCTGTATTCCTCAGCCGTGTCCCTTCATCATTAACCTTCAACTGGAGGGAGAGGAGAGGCGGCGGAGCAGAGAGGCTGATGGAGGAGGGGAGGAACTAGTTTACCTCCGCCTGCCCTTAATCGACTCAATAAATCCTGTTTTGTTCTCATTGGCACATAGCTTGTCTAACACGTCCACCTGTCCACATAATGTTGCTGATAGTATGAACAACTATTGTGGAAACACCACAGCCTGCAACTAATTACCAATTATTTTCATAATCGATGAACCTATGAATTATTTTTGCGTTTAATAGTTTGTAAAATTGATAATCAATTAACAGTTTCAGTCATTTTTCAAGCAAAAATGCCAAACAGTACCTCCTTCCAGCTATGCAACAGAGAACATTTTCTGCTTTTCTTTGTCTTATGTGATTTAATCCGAATTTCTCTGATCAAAACAAGATATTTAAATAGCAGATTAATTGATTATGAATATCATTAACTGCAGTGGTATAGAGGTTTACTATCATGAGACAAAGCAAAGGAGCAAATCCCGACGACTGAGAAGCTGGAGTTGGGAAATGTTTGGCATTTTTGCTTGAAAGATTACTTAAATGATTAATCAGTAATGAAAATACTTGCTGATTATTTTGCTATTGAACAACTGATTGAATAACTGACTAAACATTTCAGCTCCAGATTCACCTTGCCTCACAGAGTTTGTAGGAACAGTGTATTTTCTTGGAGGCGTTTTATTAAACCTGGTCCTGTCTCAGCAAGTCAAAACCTGCTGCTGTCCTTACCTCATGGGAACTCTGGGCCTCACGGGGTGGTCTCTGAAGAGGAGTGCCCTTCGGACCTCTGCAGCTCTGCAAACAGAGCACTTTAGTTGTAACAGGTGAAGTGCTGTGAGCATTTCATAAGCATTTCATAATGCAACATATTAGCACTGCTCACAATTCTCTGACATCATCAATGCCAAATGTCCTGTTATTGATTTTTTTTCCCTCGATTCTTGTGAAAAAGTCTCATAGAAACAGGAAATGAAAATAAAAGTGTTTGCTGAACGGCCTGTGGTGAGCGGTACAGACTGAATGAGAAGCCTGAGCTTTTGTCTTTGTAGAGCGGGCAGCTCACCTCTCCCAGTTAATCAGAAGCTGCTTATGAGCAATGCTTACCTTTTAATGGGAACTTAAAGGTGTCATCCATCAGAAGCTGCTACCTTATACCTCACAGCCAGAGCATGTTTAATGAAGACTGATGGTCCTCTTCTCTACTCAGACAATAGAATGTGTGCAGAATCTTTTTCTGCAATTATTTGGTCGAAATTGCGTTTACCAAAAAGAGGATGTTTAAGTTTGATCTATTTGTACACTGAGGTAACGCCCCCTACTAGAGCGTCATTATATTGGTGTGAAATTTGGATCATAGTGACTACATCATCACTGAAATAATTCATTATATCACTTACAGTTGTTGCAGTTTGTTGCTGTTTGTCACAGTCTGGTTATTTGCCATCACTTCAACTGATGCTAGCTAGAGCCTTCATCCATTTTATAATGTCGGACAAACACTGAGTGTAAAGAAGATGCCAGTGATTCAGCAGGTGTTGAAATGACATGAACTAAAAGTAACATCTGGTGGGAATCAATGCTACTTTCACATTCACATTCAAGATTCCCCTGTTAATGATCTGCAAGTGTTCGACTGTCCAAGACTGGTGTGTGATTTCAGAGGTGGTCATGTGAGAATTAAAAGCACTGTGTAATGTAACACATTATGTGTTAAATATGGGTTCAGTTACATTGAACAATAGTCTTTGGCTGAGTTTGCTAAATTGCAAACAGTATATTGGCTTTTTGAAAAGGGAGAAAATAATCTTGTGTCAACGTTTTTAGTGATTTGTAACAGCGATCCTTAAATGTAAGTAAACCAGTGCCACTGGAAATGTCTCCTCTGAGGCCTGAAGCATGGAGACTTTATACTTAACTTCGACCTTAAATACAGTGCATGTGAACCTGCTCTGCCAGATAAGGCTCCTGCCATCCGCCCACAGTATCTACATGCCTGGCCCTTTTTTCGGCCCAGGAAGGGAAATCATCATACTGTTTGCTTAGCCAAATTCACTAAGTACCCAGACTGTATGTCAGATAATGTAAACTTATTCACTGCTAAGCAACACATGCAGATTTCCCCCATCAGCGTTGTCACGAGACCTATAAGCATTCACTTCCTGCCTCCTGCTTCAGCTCTTTACTCGGGGATCTCCTGTCTGGTTTCGGTTTATTATTCTGCCTCTTTGCATGCTCCACCTTTGCACCGACATCTGTATCTGTAACAACAAGCAAATGATCTTGTTTTCCTGGTCCAACTGTAGCTGCAGGCCTTTCCCCAACCTCCAGTATTTCTCTGTGACTCATAGATATATCGCTGCATTGGGTGAGTGCCTTGAAGCTTCAACAGGCACAGCATGTTGAAATTTAGACAAGTAAAACCAGGTTTTAAAGCACATCCTGAAACTATTTGATTATGTATCCATTGTCTAAAGACTTCGAGGCAAACGGTCACATAACTCTGTTGCCACATATGAAAAATTCCTCAATTTCCTCATCTCATCAGTGATTGTCATTAGAGCTGAAACTACTAGTTGATAAATCAGTTATGAGGAATTTCAGCTTGTCTTATCTGGTTAGTAAACTCAATAACTTTGGGTTTTGGAGTTTTGGATGGACGAAACAAGCGATGCGAAAATATCACCTTTTGGACATTGTGATGGATTTTACAGTGTTATTTGACATTTTATAGACTAAGTGCCACCTCCTCGATTTAGTACTTCAGTACAATAAAGGTGAGGGACACGCAAGGGAAAAAATTGTGAAATTGAGGAGGCAGAGGCTGTATCCTGACCTTTAGTATCAGTCACTCTTCAAGCATACTGGATCCTACATTTCCCATAATACCATAGCATTTGTTAGTCTTTTCTACTTGCCTTTTCTACTTATCTAGAGACTTTCATGCCAATTCAGTCATATATGAGGTATGGCTATTAAATAATGAGACTAATGCTCTAATACAATTTTATTGAACATAAACATTTTTCAGTGTCTTTCTCCTTCAACATACTCCCCTTCTGCATCAACACACCGCTGCCTTCAGGTCCTCCACTGATCAAAGCAGTGCAGTAGGTCTTCTTGGGACAGTTGTCTCAGAACCTCTGTCGTTCTTTTCTTAACTTCTGACACAGAATCAGAACGAATGTTCCTTTGAGCACAGATTTGATCTCAGGAAAAAGGAAAAACGTCACATGGTGCTAGATCAGGAGGGTGATCAAGTACTGTTGAGTTGTTTTTGGGCCAGAAACTGCTTTTCCTTTTGAGCAGGAGTCAGGCGTTTTGGGACAACTTTGGCACACACTTTTGTCATGTTCAAATTTTCAGTCTGTCTCTTTATCAATGGAGACGGTTTCTGCTCTCATTCTTATACTGAGTTGTCTATCATTTAGAACGATTTGTTCAAAAAGAAGTTTTTGATGAGCATGGACGCCCAGAACGTTCTTGGACATCTTGGACATCCTCTCTGCCTTCACAGAATCTTTTGTGCCATTCAAACACACCTGCACGTGACATGCAGTGTTCCCCATACAATGTACCAAAAGATTCAGCTGCTGTTTGTTCAATTTCACCAAAAATTTCAAGTTAATGCTTTACTCAACTTTTAAGCTAATCATTTTCTGACCCCTTAGCAAAAACATGCACACTTCAATCAGTAGCTAGCACTGAACTGTAAAGTAAAGTGATGCTTTTGTATTGATAAAAGCAGTGGTGTGGCCCTTTAATTATGAAAATGACTTGTAGGTGATTAGATAATGAAGATGATAACAACCTGTTTTTGCTTGACTATCAGTTTCTTTCAAAGAACCAGTAGCTCTACAAAGCTCACACACATGCACACACACACACACACACACCTTATGACACCTCATGACACCTCATGACACAAGCTCTCACAAGCCCTACAAACTCATCCGGTATGTTTCCGCACATACGGGGTATGCCTGGCATGCACCTGCAAGTTGAGTCATTGTTTTCATCTGTCAAAGATGAGTAATGTCAGTACGGCATGCACTTGAGAGCCGTATTGACTGGGCTTTAATGCAGTTTAAAGCAGGGAGGGGCAGCATGAGAAGGGAGGACGATCAGATGAATTTGTGAAAGTGGAGCTGAGTAAAATGAGGGGAATAGATAAAGCTGAGGATGGATGGAAGTTTCGTTTGTAGCTGCTTGAGGTGGAGCTAGTTTTACCTACAGTGCTTTATATATAGTTACGTTGTTTAGTCCATAGGTTTCCAGCCAGTGTTGGGCATAACCCAACACATGTTACAGTAATTTGATTACTTGTAGTAGTGTAAGGGATTACTAATTGAAATTCAGTTACTAATCCTGGTAATGCTCCATGGGTTGGCTTGTTTGCTATCTTACTGTTAGTTTGATGGAGGTTGGTGTTAGTTTGGTCTTTGTGTAAAGTGGGCAGAGTGATCCAGGATATGGTCGCGGTGTGGGGTAGGTGGTAGAAAGAGAAAAAATTAGACTCTGGGTAATTCCAAAGTTGTCTTATTTTGGGTTGTGAGATGATTAATGGGAAAGGAAGGGTTATAGGTTTTTTTCTAGTGAAATATTGGATCATTCAATCACTTCAGGCCTCAAAAGGTAATTTAAATTAAACTATCTGAGACGTTTTGAGGGGAAATGTCTTTTTGGTGGAACTGCACGAGTGATGGGTCATAAGTCAGAAAGGCTGGAAGTCACTGGTCTAAGGTTTAACAATGAACTGTGTTTAATGAGCTGATCATACATTTTTAAATGGGAAATCATGATCACTTAAGTAGGGCTGCAACTGACGATTATTGTCATTATCAGTTTTCTTCCAGGTATTTTCCTGATTAATCAGTAAGTCTATTTAAAAAAACTGAAAAAATGTCACATCACATTGTCTAATAACCTGGAGAGATGTCATTAAATGTCTTGTTTTGTTTAACCATTTGTCCAAAATCCCAAAATATATGTTATATAATATATTTACTATAAGGTAAGACAAAGAAAAGCAGCAAATGTTCTCATTTGAGAAGCCGATGTCATCATGATGACGATCAACGATTAACCAATTATCAAAATACTGTAGCTCTGGTCATGATTGTTGTGAATAAGCTGCACTTTTACAGGTTTGGATGTCAGGACTTTTTGCTTTGAGAGCAGCTTCAGATAGGTAGAACTGTAATAACCAGGCGTTTGTCAAGTCATCAACATTCCAGTCAAGCTGAACGTGTGTATGTGAGTTGAACAACTAATCCAGGGCTTGTCTTTTCTCTGTCTGACTGAGAGCAGCCGTTTAACTGTCAGCACAACGTCATAACGTTTTGCCTATAAGAGGAAAGAATACTTTCCTACAGCGTCACTGAGGAGGAGGGTCCCTCGCTGTCAAAACAGGATGCAGGTCACACCTTATGGTGGCAACGCATCAGACCAGATTTACACACCCTCAACCTCCTTTCTATTTAGGCTAAACAGACAATACAGCTTGCTCAACATTCCACAGGGAGGAATAGTTCTGCTTAAACAGCACGTCTGACTGGACTGGAATATAAACAATACTGCAGTCATGTTAAATCCTTCTTCAGCCCTTCTCCTAATCAATCTGCTCAGTCTTTGTTGGGGCACACAGTTATTTTGGTTTCTGTTGCTTCACATGTCTATTCCTGTCTAAACCAACCAGCTCTTTTTTTCCTCTCCGCATCTCATTTACCAGCTGGAGGTGCTTTCCTGTTCAGCTGTGATGTGATTCGTCATGTCACCTCACAGTTCCTGTCCTTCCTCGCCATGACTGAGTGCTTCACACACACAAAACACAAGAGTTATGACCATGATTAGACTTACTGGCAGCTCAGACTTACAGATATTAATCCTCCTTTCTCACACTAGTGATGAATAGAAATTAAATCTGTCAGTTCTGGAAATCAACTGTTTACTAAAACACTGTATTTAAGTATAACTTTGATGTACTTTTTATTGCACTACAGTTTTTTTTTTTGACAGTTGGTGTGAGCTAGGTTAGAGAGGAGCTGCAACAATAAGTAAAGTTTAAGAAAATTAACTGGCATTTTTTTTCAAGTAAAGCTGTCTAAACTTGCTGGCTCCAGGTTTTTGAATGAGAGGGAATGTGTTACAGGACTGCAATCAGTGGAGTAAACTTTTAATATTAGCCATACAATTAATGATGGCTTTACGAGAGATTTGGTAGGATTTCGTTTAATGGTTTGGTTGGAATTGCCAATTATAAAGAACCCAAGTAGCAAACATGAGGTTTAATAGGAGCTTAAGGCCTGTAATCAGCACTGCAACAGTCATATCCACTTATTCTGGAAGGAAGCTCACCGCTACCTAATTTAAGTGTGACTACATTCAGCCATAATACCTAACTGTATAGCAGTTATTGGAGCTCAGTGTAAAATACATTAAAACTAGCAACAACTCTGAAACACAAATAAAATGAGACTGTATGTTCCCGAGTCAGTTTATATTGGGCGGTTTCCCCACACATTAACCTCACTGAAGCACAATCATGATCAACTTTCAGCCAATCGTTTCACTGCAACAATTAGTCAATCGACAGAAAAATAGCTGTTGTGATAACTGATTATTTCAGTATATTTTAAGCAAAAAATGCCAAATACTTTCTGATTCCAGTCTCTCATTTGTGAGGATTTTGCTGCTTCTCTCTGTTTCACGTGATAGCAAACTAAATATAACTTTTCTGACATTTTATGGTCCAAACAATCAACTGTGAAAATAATTGATAATGAAAAGAAACGTAAGTTGCAGCTGTTTTACCTTAATAGGAATAAATTAATTAGATAAGAGATAACAGGAACATTTGAGCCTGATAACATCTGGGTTAGTAAAGCCATGCGTGACGATCAGAACCCAGATCTAAATGATTCAGTCGTGTTTTGAGTCCTCTTTTACCTTAACACATTAAGGAAGTGTACCCTTTTGGTTCTCTGTTTATGACATCTCTGGTCTCACTCTTATATGCATGCAAACATAGCATGTGAATGTTGAGATATGAAAATACACTTACTGGAAAGGGTTGGCCCAGTCAGATCTGTTTTGGTTTTTGATACCGTTACTGCTGTTCAGTCATTTGTGCCGTGCAGGCGTTGTTGTATGTGGCTTTGCCTCAGTGATGTTCTCTGGGTTGCAAGGCAACAAATGTTTCCAAGAATTAAAAACAGTGAAAACATATGGATACGCACTCGTTTTTGTGTCAGATTTGACGATGCTCAGATATATTTTGAATTTGAATTGCCTGCTATCTGCTGCCATCATACCCACAGTGGGTATGATGGCAGCAGCAGTTTCACCACATGCTTGCGCGCCCATGTAACCCACACACACCACATACTGGTGATTTCAGGCTGTTCGTGACCTCAAGGCAGCAACTGTTGGTAGGTCAGAAGTGAGAGGTCACACTGGTGTTCATGAAGAGAAGCTTTTGTTGGCTCGTGCTGTGGTCTACAGCAGGTGTGTGTGTTTGTGTGTGTGTGCTTGTTTGGACAGATGCAGAATCGCAAACCTGCAGGGTTTTCATTTTGTGTTGTTTTTTTTTTCTTTGCATAATGTGTCTCAACACTCAAGGTTAACGCTTAATAGCTCAACACCTCCTACACATTTAATGGCCTTGCAACGTAGAAGGAGATAATTGTTCAATAGTGGTGGTTTTGTATATTTAACATTGCTGCTTTTTTCTCAGTATATTCTAGACAGCATGTACTAAAAATACAAATACAGGTAGGTTTATTTTCTACATTCCATGTGGCCAATAGTTTCCATTAAATTCAATACAGAGACTTAAAACATGACTGAGAGAAATAATTCATCCACTCTTTTTTCTCTGAGTTTCATCATCATAGTACAGTATCAGCTTGGAACATATTGTCTGTGCGTTCATGGATGCTCCAGAGAATTGTGCGTTTGCTGCTTATCAACAGGATTTTAACACTAGAAACCAACTGATCCAAATTATCCTTTTCGCATTGTTTATATTGGTGTTTTGGTCTGTGTTTGTGACAGAATGTTTTGAAGCAACAATTATTTAAATCTGCTTTTTCTATCTCAACCAAGTCTCTTTTTAATTTCCATATTGTAAAATAATTAATGGAATAAAATGGCTGTACTGCAAAGAGGAATATTTGCTCAAGCACATTTGCTCTACGACATTTTGGAGGCAGATATTGTACTTTTTACTCCACTATATTTATTTGACAGTTTTAGTTACTTTGCAGATTCAAAATTATTCAAAACAAAATGAACAGATAAATTAGGTTTTATTTGTAGCAGTGTGAAAAAGTAAATGCAATCAGTCCACCTTTTACCAGCTGCAACATTAATACTGTCCAGTTATTCTGAAATGGGCTATTCCACATGATGAGTACTTTTAGAATTTATTTTCATGAAAATACTTTTGCTTTTTACTTCCTTACTTATGCCTATATGAGTAAAAAACTGAGTACTTCCTCAGGTGAAAATGCATCACACCTGTCATGCATCACATGCAGTGCATCACCATACAACTACACCATACATCACATACCCACCAATGCAAAGCTGAGTATAATCTGTAGGATGTAAGTGTATTAAGTTGTCGCAGTGAGACTGTGGCAGAGTATATGACTGTAATCTCAGGAGATACACTCCCACAGGAGCCGAAGAAACACTCAGGTTACTCTGAGTTAACTTCATCCACTCAGAGACCTGACGCTTTCCAATGCATTTCTTCCCACAGTGAACTTCTCCCATCGGCCTTTTGATGGCCTGATTCACTGATGTTCCCACATCAAGCTTTTTCCTGTCTGGTTATTTTGGTCAGTAATCTTAGCTGATGTGATCAAAGATGAAATGTAAATAATTTAGAGGACTGAGCCTACCTTTATCTTTGTTTCCTTTTTATTCAGATCCTGTTGCTACTGACTTTAGCAGCAAATAATCTGAATTGATTCAGCTTTGCAACATGTTACATGTTGTTATTCATGTTTCCAGTCTTTATGCTAAGCTAAGCTTTCCAGTTGGTGCCTATAGCTTCATAATGATAATTTATTTGTCATTTTCTCTTTTAGTTTTCCATTTTAATTTCAATTGTGAGTAAAAACACATCTTCCATACTCTCATTTCTCTATGATAAAATGGAACTACAGCAAGTAGCCAGCTAGCTTAACTCAGCTTAGCATGAAAACTGGAAACTAGCCTTGCTGTATTCACAAATTGTCATTTTTACACTTTGGTTTTTGCATGGATTAAATAAAGAGTAGATGCTAAATAGTAAGCTTTAGAGGTGCTAGTAAGTGGGTTTACCTATGGATATAGCCAGGCTAGCTGTTTCCTTATGTTTCCAGTCTTTATGCTAAGCTAAGATAACTTTTTCCTGTATTCAACTTCACATGTAACATAAAAACATGTGAGTGGTGTCATCCTCATCTAACTCTGCAAGAAAATGTTGAACTACTCCTCTGAATATTCACAAATGCTGCTCATGTGTTGAGGAACATTCAGTAAACTACAATTAGATCAACATGTAAGCAAACACTGAAAGCTTTTATTTGATTTTATTTATGTCTTCATGGGATTCTTGGGCTCATTAGCAGCAGTGGTGCAGCTCAGTCAGAATCTCTGCGGAGACTCTGTGGTGTATCTCAAGAGTGGGAACAAATGCATTTGGAGAGGAGAGGCACTGGCTGGCCTGCTGATGGTCCTCAGAGGCTAAACAAACGACTTTCACCGAGCACATTGGGAACAGACAGCACTCAAACAAATGCTTTTAAATGGGGAAAAGACAGGGAGGGGAAAATCCTCTTCTGTCCCTTTAGAAGCTTGTTGTCAAACCTCCGATGGCCGTTATTAGTCTCAGCAAAAGACACAGTGACGTAAAAATGTTGTGAGGTTGCTTGTGTTGGTCTGTCCGTGATGCTCCACGAATGAGCCGGTTTTATCAGGAACTGATGGTTGTTTTGTCATTTATTCTAAAGATTGGAGTTCAGTCTGTTCAATCTTAAATTCTCTGAAACATTCCAAGTAACTAAAGCTGTTAAATAGATGCAGTGCAGTAAAAAGAGCAGTATTTTCTTCTGAAATGTAGTAAAATTCTAAAGTAACATAGATAGCAATACTCATTTAGAGTACAAGTACCTTACTTTACTACATGAGTAAATGTACTTATTTACTTACCAACAGTGCTGCTGTGTGAACTGTCAGCTAGACAGGGCTACTGTGTGTGAAGTCTATTTGTTAATCCACATGTCTACACAGTGTGGTCACACGTATGTTCTGTATCTGTTTGTTTCAGCAGTCCATTAAAACCAAGGCTGATTTACCAAGAGTAACTTCCCCAGGGCCCCCAGAACTGCAGGGGCCCCAAAACCTACAGACAAACTCAGTGTCAGTTGGTTTGTGTAGATTTTTTTGAACGTTTGAACATTCACCTTTAAAATCTAGTTTCAGCTGACACGATGAAGGTGTTTAGGTGGGATACTGAGTCAAAATGTAGCTTAAAGACATTAATTGTTTCAGTTTTGTGTTTATAAGTTGCATATTCCTAAATCCATGTGTAAAAGTACCACACAGTAAACCTGGGACCAGGATTGAGATCAATTAAACAATTAACAACAATTTTCACAATTGATGGTAAATACTTTTGATACTGTCAGCGACACTGGTAACCTCAGTCAGCTGCAGGAAGTCGTTTGATTCTCTAACCTCTGCTGTTGCACACTCATTTTTTTTTCCTTTTTATCCCATACATGCATGGGGTGTAACATGGGGTGGGGTGCAACAAAAAAAAACCCCAAAAACAATTAATTCTCAAATGTGACAATTTGATGCTTTTCTTTGTCACATGTGATGGTAAACTGAATATCTTCGGGGTGTGTACTGTTAGACAGACAAAACAAGACATTTTATAACCTTTTTGGGCATTTTATAAACAATTAGTCGATTTTTCAAGAAACAAATCAGCAGATTAATCAGTAATGAAAATACGTTTCCAGTCCTAGACTTGAATTATAATTATAAATTCTACCTGACACTCACTCAGACTTTTCCACTTGACCTCATGTGACACCTGCCTTCATGATACCTAGGTTATGTAACTTTCAAGTAGTAGTGAGTGCGGCATCTCTGAGTGCTTTGATAGTTGTTTTCGTAATCGATTCATATGCTGCCATCGCTGTTTTCCCTGATAAAAACCACTGAGAGGTTTCTACTGACGTACTTGCTGTTAAAAGGCCCATCTCGCTCTCCTCTCACTGGCAGATTGAGTCTTTGTCTGAGTGCACAGACCAGTTTCCTCCCAGTGCTCGCTGCAGCCCAGGCAGGCCACATTGGAGCCCGAATGGCAGCAATTAAAAGACACAAACTTCAGCCGAGGTCCTGTTTTTATTGGATGGTGAAATGGACGCCGTAAAACAGCGGCTTCAGCTGTGTTCGCTGGAGGAATCATTTTCTTGTCTGAGTGACGAGACCGTTAGCAATTTCTCATGCTTTGTAAAGACTGCCTCTTGTTTTTCTGACAGAGCTGAGGAATTTCTGTCCACTTGGTCGGGGAGGACTCCTTCCTCCTCGTAGTATTTCAGTGCAGTTTGCTATTTCTAGAGTTTGGTTTCAAAAGCAGGAGACTGGATTGGAAGAAGAAGCGGATACATGGCTAAATTATGTTCATGGTATCATGCTAACAGTTGCCCACCAGCTGATGATCCATAGAGAAGACGAGGAAATACAGAAACACTATTTACAGTGTAGAGCTAGTGCATCTCTTTTTGGTCATTTTACATCTTTGTGGTCATCTTGTGTCTCTTTTGCATAGTTATGCCTGTCTTTTGTAATCTTCTAACTCTCTCTTTTAAGTGCGTGACTTTCAAACCAAGTATATTAACACCTACATACAGAGGAACAGGCCCCCTGACCCCGTGGGCCCCATAGGCCTGCATGTTTTAGCCTGACCTTTGTTAAAGGTTCTGTGATATTGAAAAGGTCTCACTAGGTCTCACATTAGATTTGGTGAACACTACAGAAGCACTGTTTTTCATAAGTTCCTATGACAATGGATGAGCCAATCAATGGCCAGAAATATTTTTCGGTTATGTCCGTTTTTGATCATCACGCATATCAGTTAACAATAGTAACTACACCATAAAGTTTTTTTTAAGTGCAATGTGAAGCTGATCTGAAACCAGTTGTTAAGGACAGATGGTAATCAGCACACCGTGACTATTGATTGGTTGTTTACTTCTCCTCCTTACAGCCCCAGAGGTGCCTCTGCATCTCCACGGGTGAGAGATTAGGTTCCCCATTGTCATCAAAAGTACACACACAACACACACACAACACTAAGATACACAACGCACACCTTGGTTGAGAGGCTCTCACTTACGCCTGAGTGGCCAGCTTTTGGAGGCTCAGCTGACTGAATGGCTGACTGGTGTGTATGCTTGTGTGTAAGGTAGCGAGGAGAATTTGGGGGGCGGGGGGGGGGGTCTATATGGCTTTTGTGTGCTGGTAGTCCTGTTAAATGAAGGCCTTGGCCACATAGCTGAGAGTGACCCCCTGCAGACACAGTTTCAGTGGGCAATGTTGCACACAGCCTCTGGCATGAAGGTCTCCTCAGGTTAAACTCTGTAGGGAGCTGAGCTACTGCTCTTTCACAGGCTAATGTCTCAGCCTTGTTTTCAACCACAAAAACACCGCTGTTGTTTTCCCCCTCCTCACCAAGACATCTTCCTCACCGAATCCTATAGAGACGGCTTAAGTCGACTACCTCAGGCTTAATTGGAGTGAAGTGTTAAACCTTAGTTTCCAGGCGAGTGTGTAATCAGGGCATCTGCAGGTCTTGAAAAGTCTGAAATAACATTGAGTGTAGTTAAAAGAAAAGGCTTTAGAAGCTATTAACTGTATTAAATTGAACCATTGTCTGTGGTAGGCAGTAATATTCGTTATAAAATGTTTTTGTTTTGCAGGTTGCCAGGAGACTTAATATATCTAGAAACCAGAGTTGCAACGATTAATCAATTTATCAGTGAGGTGTTTGACAGAGAAGTAATGACCAGCTATTCTGATAATCCAATAATTGTTTTCATTCTTTTTTCAACAAAATTGCCAAACATTTGCTGGTTCTGGCTTCTTAAATGGACAGATTTATGCTTTTCTTTGTCATGTATTAGTTAATTGAATATATTTGTGTATTGGACTGTTGGTCAGACAAAATAAGACATTTTAAGATATCACCTTAGGATACGGGACATTATAACGGCCATCTTTTTTTTTTTTTTTTTTTTTGCTTTTTTTTGACATTTTAGAGACAGTATGACAAATTAGTGATTGTACTTTAACTTTAGATGCTTTAAGTACAATGTGCTGATAATATCTCTGTTTTTTTTTAACTTAAACTTTTTAATGCAGGACTTTAAGTTGTGATATATAGTGTAGTATAGTGACTTTTTTTTTTTTAAATTTGCACTTTTTGAGGACTGCCTCCACCACTGTTGTTATTTTAGATACAAATAAGAATTTTTCAAGCAGTAATATTTTACTGACAATTCTAATTAAGTAAAATGTCAATTCCTGGTAACCAGTGGTGGAAGAATTGCATTCAAAATTGTCTGTAAAAGTGCTGGCATTAAATATACTTAAAGTACCAAAAGCAAAGCTGCTCATTATGCAGAATGACCCATTTCAGGATTGGATTCTAATTACTGATACATTCATGTGCATGAATCACTTTAATATTTCAGCAGGTAAAGGTGGCGCAAATTTTTAGTATTAAGCTGCCAAATAAATATAGTGGATAATGAAGTGAATACTCAACTTAAGTCCTTCAATTTTATATTTAACTATGATAATTTAGTAAATGTACTTAGTTACTTTCCATCACTGCCGGTTACTTAGTTAGCATTACAGCCCTAGCTGAAATGATGCTGTATTGGGAGTGAAGGAGTTAAGTTTGGTTGCTATGCTGTGCACAGGGCTGTATTATGCAAGCTGTGAAGAGCAGACACACACAGAGAGGAAGTGCATTACAGAATGCTGAGCTCAGGGCTTTGGCTTGCTGCCAAGTATACACTCCTGCATGTGCACACACACTCACACTCAGCTGAGGGCATACCGATTTTTCCAGCCTCCTCCTCCCCCTCCTCCTCCTCCTCCTCCTCCTCCTCCTCGAGTCACCCTCTCTCTTTCTGTTACGTCAGTAGTTCATCTGTGGGCCAGGCATGACTGGGGCAGGGCTGTGTAACGGAGAACACCATGTATTTCTGCGTGTGTGTGTTTGTGTATTTTAAAGACAGGATGTGGACTGGTGGCCGTGTGGAGTGCGATTCAGTGTGTGTTCTGAGCCGTGTCTGCTCAGCAGGAAAAGCAGCAGTACGAACCGAAACGTCGTTTTCTCTATTTCTACACAGGTTTCACTCTCAGATATTGTCTTAGTCCTTCCGCCTCTTTTGTTTTTGCTCAGTTCGGTATCACTTGGCCCCACCACATATGCAGACAAACACCTACTCTGTTTACAACCTCCTTCCACCCAGCAGGGGTGATATGTGTCAGCTATGTGGTGTGTGTCACATGTGTGAGAACATTTTGAGCAAAATGGAAATTAAATCTCCCTGCTAATGTTCCAGGGTGTATAGCAGTGCTTGTGTTTTGTTCACATCTGTGCTTTTTTACATATTGAGCTGTTATTCAGACTTACATAACATGATAAAATGCACAGTTTATTAGGAACACCTGTATTCAAGAGAGGTTGAGTTTGAAGCAGCAGTTTGTGGTGTTGTTCAGTTATACTACATTATACTGATACTTCTATTATCTTGCCCACCCTATTCAGTACAGAACCACCCTTCTGTATAATGCAGTACAGTTGAACAGCACCATAAACTACGTCCTGCAAATGATCATATACTTAAATCAACAACTGACAATTATAACCCTACAGCTGTTATCATAAATAGTGATGGTAACAGCCTCAGTATGGAAATATGTGACCCCATGTAAGTACTATATATCATGTTGCAAATGTTGATAGCTGTCATAGCAGAAACTGGTGGCCCACAGTGTGTAAGATCTGTCTGCTATAGTGTTAATGCCTCATTTGGTCAAGTCTTTTTTATTTAAAGTCATTTAAACATTTAAAGCAATAATCTGATGTTTTTGGATATACATATATTGGGTTTTTTTTCCGCTGAGAGTTAGAGAAGAAGATCAATACTCTGTTATGTGTATGGAAAATATGTAGCTGGAGCTAGCAGCTAAACTTACCATAAAGACTGGAAACAGAGAGAGACAGCACGCTTGCTTCTTTCCAGATGTAATAAGATCTGCCTCCCAGCACCACTAAAGCTTGCTAATAACACGTTATCTTGTTTGTTTAATTCCAACACAGGCAAAGGTGTAAAGAAGGCAACTCGCTGTTTAACAGGAGTCATGTGTTGAACCATTTCTTGCTTTTTGCTTTCTCTTTTCTCAGCAAGAAAGCATATGGAAAAAAAAATTACATAAGCTTTTTAAATATGGAAACAGCACCTTTCTCACTGTTGTGACAATCAGGATGTTTTAATGACAGATAGCAATGATTTAAGTTCAATATCAGCACTTGTTTCTGAGATTAAAAAAAAAAAGAATCTGCAGAAACTTTTTTTTGTCTGCTCCAAAATGATTATTGATTTAAACTGCCCCACAGACAGGATTTTTCTGAATGGAACATTTTCCATTTTCCACCAATAATATTGTCTGTGATCTATTACTGTCTGGCTATTGTGACTTACCAGCCTCACAGTCAGCCATGTTTTGTGCAGCATGATGCAAGACGTACATGCTCCTTTGATTCAGATTAAAAAAGCAACTGCGGTGGCTGTGTATCTCGACTCTCTGGTCAAAAAATGAGTTGTACATGTCAAAATCCTTTTGTCAAACCTTTGGAGTCTATGAGTTTTTTTATTTAGAACAACTGTCTTTGAATCAGTTTACCTTATTGGTGTTCTAGATATAAAGAACAATGTGCGCCCGACAGTGAAACTGAAACAGTACAGACCTTTACACTGTCAAATGGAACTATCACAGGATAACATCACTGCTATTCTGACCAGGCTTCTGACACCTATCTGTTATAACTAGTAACACACTAACTCAGTCAGATACATACTTTTACCCACTCAGATTCCGTTCTACTTGTAATTACAGAAGAAGTCGAGGCCCTAAAGAAGTTGTCACACACTTTTTGCCAACACATCTCCTCTCCTGGATTGACACAACATTATAGCACAAATCACACACAGGGCTTCTGTGTTTTCTAGTGGTGGAAAGTACATTTACTCAAGTACTTGTATTTTTATTTTGTGCTATTTTATACTTGTATTCCACTACTTTTCAGAGGGAAATATTTTATTTTTTTACTCCACTATGTTTATCTAATAACTTAAGCTACTGGTTTCTTTACAGATTCACATAGATTGCACATAGAACATATGAAAAGATGATGCTTTCTTATAGCAGCCAACAGTAATCTATAAGTCAACTGACTGAAATTTATTGGCAATTCTTATTTTGATGATTATTTAAGTCATGGCTCCAACTTCAGCTAATGTGAGGATTATCTGTTTTTGGTTTTTAAGTAATTTTAATAATTTTGAGGTGTTGACTATTGGTTGGACAAAGCAAAAATTGTGGGTAACATTTTGCTCAATTGTGTATTTTTAATACTGATGATACTTTGTACTTCTACATAAGTGCACTCAAGTTTTTTTTTTCAGATCTATATGTTTATCATGGGTGCTTTGTTAAAATAAAACAAGAGCACAATTGCCTGGTCATGTGGTATAAAGTTTAAAGGGTTTAGTTTCATTTCACATCCACATTAAAATCTCTTTCTCCAACTCTCTTTACCCCCCAACACACCTATAGACCTATAGATTTTAGCCTGTGAGAGGGCCATAGTTTCACTGTACAATAGCAGGTCTCTGCCCGTGGTGAAATGATCCTGTAAATCAAAAGCAGGAGGAGGTGTTCAGGGTAAGGTAAGCACTGGAGGTGTTGTGGAAGGGAAATGAAAAGGAAATGAGAATATTTGGGTCTTTACGCTCTCTGCCTCCCTGCCCTCTCACCTATCCCTCTTTCTTCCCCCCTCTCTTTCTGTCTTTCGTTTTCTGTTTTGGAAATCAAGTCAGAGATCTAAAGTTATCTAAAAACTTCTCAAAGTTTTTTTTTTAACACTTAAAGGTGATTAGAATTAGGGTTCCAGTTGATGGTTATATTTAAGCTCTGGCTCAGTCAGGAGACTTTGAGCTTTCAAACAATGAAGAACTTGTCAGGGTTGTGTCAAGACTGAGTCTGGTACTGACCCATGGGCAAAGCAACCCACGGGTGGAATGGTGTGTTTCAATTCATTTAAAGCATCTTTGAGTAACCGGAAAAGTGCTTGAGAAATAAGATGTATTATTAGTGTCATTATCATTAAAAAGGTAACAGTAACAATGTTCTTTCTGTGCAGGGTTTCACCTGAGCGGCACAGTAAGGGAACCTGCCACATCCTCAGAGCCTGAGCTGGTCTGCAACGTGAGCGTCAGCTTCGACCGTTGCAAAATCACAGCAGTAACATGCAGCTGCGGCAACAAGGACATCTTCTACTGCGCCCACGTCGTGGCTCTCTCGCTGTACCGAGTACGGAAGCCCGAGCAGGTCAAACTGCGCCTGCCCATCTCAGAGACTCTTTTCCAAATGAACAGAGATCAGCTGCAGAAGTTTGTTCAGTATCTGATCACAGTGCATCACACAGAGGTGCTACCAACGGCACAGAAACTGGCAGATGAAATACTGTCACAGAACTCTGAGATCAACCAGGTTCACGGTGAGTGGAGGGTCCGGACTAACGGTTGTTATTTGTGTTTTCAGTGCAAGAACAGGCTGAACTTGCCCTTCAGTGTGTGTGCTGTACAGGCACAAACACACACACACACACAAGCAAATGCTGGTACCTGTGTTAGATTTCCTCCGTTTCGCGCCAGTGGTAGTCCAGCTGTAGGCTATCGTCCCGGGAGAGGACTCAGGAAAAAGAAACTGTTTAGGAGAACAGGAGGAAAACACTTTGATCACACACACACACGTTTGTCTTTGTACATGTCTGAGGACCCTCATTGACACAATGCATTCCTTAGCCCCTAACTTTAATCTAAACTTAATTCTGAACTTAACCTTAAAACCAAATCTCAAATTTCAAACAGTCCTTTGAAATAGTGATGACCGGCCATAATGTCTTCACAGTGCTGAAATGTTCTCAGTATTTTGGTTTAAGACATTTGCCCTCAAAAAGTCTGCAACTCAAAACCCCTCCCCCCCGCCCCCACACACATACTTAAATCAGGTCAAGTTTGTCTTGAATGCACTGCAGGAATGTTTGTAGTTTGGAAAAGTTTATGAGGAGACTTATTAAGTTGCATCTTTGAACCACTGCTGTTTTGGATTTTACAGAAACGTCAAGTATCACAAAGTACACAAATGACTTCTGCAGAAGTATGTGTAGCATATTTTACCCCAAAAAATCAGAAAAAAACCATCACTCAGCGTATCGGTTACTATATCTAAGTACCTCTGTTATATTCAGGATAATATTTGGAGCATGTGTGAACGTCTTTTACGGCATCATTTAGGGTAAGTCTTGACTTACAGTACATTAAATAAAATTATGAATGCAGGTCTTTTACTTTATAATCCACACAATATGAATCTGAATTCATGCATGCATGCAGCAGGGACAGGGCATCATATATTCATTCACATATTCACATATAATAGGATGTTCAGCATCAATCAAAAAAATACTTTACACTAAAGACATGAGCTATATCATAATTCTCTACCAAAAATTTACTTTAATGTCGAGAACTTTTTTCTAATGTTTTCTCTGGAGTTTCTACAGCTTCTTATTCTACTCTAGTTGTGTGATTATATTGTATGTATTTCATCTTGTGGATGAATATCTATATCCTTTAATGACTGATCTGTGTTTTGTGCAGGAGCACCGGATCCGACGGCAGGGGCCAGCGTGGACGATGAGAACTGTTGGCACCTGGACGAGGAGCAAGTTCAGGAACAGGTGAAGCTCTTTCTCTCCCAGGGCGGGTACCATGGCTCGGGAAAGCAGCTCAACTTACTGTTCAGCAAGGTAACGATCCTCAAAACATGCACATTCCTCAGCCCAGCAAACGTCATATACTGCACTATGGCAACTGCACGGCAGCGATTACCCACAATGTCCCATGTGTCTGCAGGTGAGAGAGATGCTGAAGATGAGGGACTCCAACGGAGCTCGCATGTTAACGCTGATCACAGAGCAGTTCATGGGCGACCCCAGACTGGTGCTGTGGAGGCAACAGGGAACCACCATGACTGACAAGTACAGGCAGCTGTGGGATGAACTAGGTACTGTGAAACCAAGCAAAAACACACACAGACACTGAAATTCAACATTCTATACTGTGGCTGCTTTAGAGAGAGAGCGCATACAGCATACAGCATACAGCATATGTAGTTGTAATCTCTTAAATACAGAATTTGTGAATGATTTGGAACTGAAAATGTGAAAACTTGTGTGTAATTTCACTGGTTCTTAAAACAACTGTAGGAGGTTAGGATGACAATAGCCTTAAAAATATTTTTGGCAAAAATGGAAGAACATGTAAAAGGAAACATACTGCAGAAGTGTGAATATTCAGGTTGAGTTTTCACTGTTTGAGACCTTAGAATTAAGATGTTATCTGTTCACATGAAACTGCTCTTCAGCAAATATTTAATATTCTGTGTAGGTTATTTTTTCAGCCTAATCTTTTATTGGCCCTGTAACTTGAAAATAGAAGATTCTATCTCCAAACTCATTTGGGAACTGGTTTAATCTCTAACAAATTGTTGTAATTTCTGAGCTTATCATATGTTTTAAATGTAAAATCTTATTTAATATCGTAACTATAGCTGTGAGATTAATGTAGTGAGATTAAAAGTGCAATGTTTCCCACTGTACTTGAGTAGAAGTAGAAAGAAACTCTTTCTGATAAACAGAGCTGTTTTTAATTTTAAATCACTCATTTAATTTCAACCATCTGACGAGAATTTACTTTTTGGTGGAATTGCTAAAATCTTACAACTAACTAAACTTGAGCCTTGATAAAATCTAGTGGTCACAAGCCAAAAAATGCAGGTTTAATCTTTAAAAATATGTTTTATTTTAAAAGCTCATCATATGCTCATTTGTGAAATTTTTATATGAAAAATAACTTGCAATTATATCTGTTAAACACATGTAGCACAGTATTTCCTTCTGAAGTGTAGTGGAGGATAAGTATGAAGTAGCATAACATGGAAATACTACGATTATCTCAAAATTGTACTTAAATACAGTGGTTGAGAAAATGTGCTTTTTCACTTTCCATCTCACATGTTCCCCTCCTGCTGTGCAGTCATCTGCTGGCTGCTCATACACATTTAAATCTCTAAGAAAAACTTGCATTGAATGTTAAATCACAAATCTTCTACTTAATAAATCATAAATTAGCCTCTAGGATAAAATTCTCTCCTCCCAGCCTCCCCTCTTCTCTGTTTTTGTTTTTATTTTCCCTGGCATTCCCCCACTGTTGGAGGTTGTTGCTCTGCATTTCGTCACTCACGTCTCTCTGCTGTTTTCCGTCCTCATTGTTGTCCTTGGTGCAGCCTTAACAAAGAGACAGGAGGATAAAGCCTTTCTCCTCCTGTCCCCTCCCCCCATCCTCAGCCTCCCTCCATCCCTCCCCCATTCACTTCCTTCCCACCTCTCCTCTGTCGTCCCTTTTTTCCCCTCACTTCACCTCCTTTTCTTTTCTTCCCCAGTTTCATTTTGTCATCTGTCATCCTCTATTTATCTCTTAATACACTCATTGCGCCTTTATCTTCCACTCTGTAGCCAGTGTCTTCATGTTTTTAACCAGCAATGCAGGTAGTCTCAGTAACAATTTGTCAGTTAATCAATTCAGTGATTGTCAATTAATCAACTATAATGATAACTGATTAGTTCATTTAATTGCTCTTTGGCTTTTCTCTGTTTTACATAATTGTAAACCTAATAACCTCACCTTAGACTCATCGAGGCTGACATTTATTTCTGACTATTCTGAATCAATAAATCATTTAAAATCTATTTTCAAGCAGAAATACCAAATATTGTATGAATCCAGATTCTGAAATGTGAGAATTTGGTTACGTTATAGTAAAGTCAATATCTTTGGATTTTGGATAAAACAAGGAATATTCTTTTACATGCACATTGCAAATACAGACATTCATGCAAAGGAAAGTATTAGAAAAACTTGTTAAAGCAATAAGCAAATAAGAAACAAAATAAAATAAATACAATGA
The DNA here is from genome assembly GCF_001640805.2 of Lates calcarifer. Classification (NCBI taxonomy): domain Eukaryota; kingdom Metazoa; phylum Chordata; class Actinopteri; family Centropomidae; genus Lates; species Lates calcarifer. Next base: position 19,278,750 of record NC_066841.1, read on the forward strand.
ATATAAAAAGCTAAAAAGCCATAAGATATCATGACATGCCACTCTCTATGAAGACTTCAAGCTGCAGCCCCCAGGAGCTCATTTCACATTACCTCTATGTAAAACAAACAAAAGGGAGTGACTGATAAAAGTTGTATTTTTTACTTCTCCTTCTCAGCATAATGTCCCTTTGTGATGTTCAGTATTGTAGGTTACTGTTCCTCAACCCTTTTGAATACAGTCATGATCCTGGTCTTCTTTGAAAGATAACTCTTTGAATTGTTGTTTTGCTATAGGGAATAATAAAGGGAATTTAAGACATGTAGTACTTACACTGTGTGAAACATGTGTGAGTCACAGCCACGTCTGAACCAGTTCTGTGTCAATCCTAAAATGCTTTGCATGGACAGAAACAGAAGCACAAGGCCAACGTGTATTTTAAAGGTTTTAAATTCTTGTATATTTTAACCCTTCCTACTGTTTGTATCATTATATTGTTTTGATGTGTGTAAATGAATTGTCTTAGTGTACTTCTGTTTGCAAACCGATACGCCTTAAATTTCCCCTCGAGGGACAAACACAGTGACTAGTTTTGTGGCTTGTAATTTTGCCTCAAAAATTGGAAAAACATATTTACACTAACCATCACCACAAGTCTTTTGCTGCAGGATAATAGAGCAGAGTGTGTGTGAGTGGTATTGCCTTTAAATGTAAATGTGTGTGTTTCTGTGCAGGGGCTCTGTGGATGTGCATTGTGTTGAACCCCCACTGTAAACCCGAGCAGAAGGGTTTCTGGCTTCGACAGCTTCGCAGGTGGAACAGCGTGGACGTCTGCCCCTTGGAGGATGGTAACCATGGCAGCGAGCTGACCAATCTGACCAACGCTCTGCCCCAGGGCCCTCCCGGCAACCCAGGTGAGATGACACCCAGCTGAAGCAGAGACACCACCTGCCTTGTATCTTTTTATTATTTGCAAACGCTCTCTCACGTCACATTTTTTCTCTGTGTGTCTCATCCTCCTCTTCTGTTCTGCTGCTATAAGTTCTCTTCCTCTACCCTCCCCCTCTCTTTTAATCAAGTCTCCTCCCTTCAATCTCGTGCCTGAGAGCCTTATTACCTTTTTAGCGCAGCTAATAGAATGAGCCTAATAACACAGTTGAGGTCCTGAAGCTTTTTCTGGCCTCTATTCCTGCGTGTTCCTCCACTAAAGCAGAGGAAAACACAGACCCAAATGTTTCTGTTAGCTATAATAATAAAAATGTATTGAATGAGAAGACAGGTGCAGTTACTACGGCTGCTGTTTTGTCCTTAACATCCCTGAGTTTGTTTTGTTATTGACATTATCTTTTCTGCTACGTCACTCTGAGCTGTAATAATGTCAAAATGATGATAAAAAAAAACATAGATTACTCTGATTCTGAGGAAAATGTATTTTTAGGGATTCTCATGTCAAGATTCTCTTGATTTAATTTCTAAGCATTTTATGGGAATTTCTTCATGATGGACAATGAAGATAACAATGTCTTCAGAGAGTGTGAGTCACACTGAATCTGAAAATCTGTGTATCAAGATTTGACTGAGTTATGACTCACAGGAAGAGTATGATATTTGATGCTAATTGCAGAAAATGGAATGCTAAGGGTCTTTAAGGTACCTTAAACAACTTAATCACAGTTTGAAAACCTGACCTCTTGTTCCCCTCTCTCAGACTCACTGACTCGGCCTCACCGGACCGTGTTCACGCGAGCGATCGAGGCCTGTGATCTGCACTGGCAGGACCCCCACCTGCAGCACATCATCACCGAGGACCACTACACCAACTACTGTTACCATGACAACCTGGACAGCTCCCTCTTTGACGCCCGAGGATGGCCCCTGTGGCATGGTGAGAGAGCGGGGGACACGCGGTTAGAGGCGGGACAAGTCAAATGAACAAGATAAAACAGAGAGGGGAAATGAAATGATTTTTCTTCTTCCATCGCACAGAGCACGTCCCCACCGCCTGCGCCCGAGTAGACGCCCTGAGATCACACGGTTATCCCAAGGAAGCACTCAGGCTGGCCATCGCCATAGTCAACACACTGAGGAGGCAACAGCAGAAACAGCTGGAGTTCTTCCGCACTCATAAAAAAGGTTCGTTTATCCTCCATCAGGCTTTTTCCTTTAGGATTAAAGACATTTTAAAGTAAAGGGAGATCCCTCCTCTGTTGCTCTTCCTCAGGTTTCTTCCATTTTTCTCTCTTTTTTTGAGGAGTTTTCCCTTATGTGATTGAACTCTGAATGCTGTACAGCATGTATGGCCTATAAAGCCCCTATATGATTTAGGCTTATAATTATAAGGATTATTAAGAATATAAAGCATATCTCATGTGTGGCATATTTTTTGGATACAAAGCTTTTGTGTGAGGTGTTTTGAGAGAAGCCACCAATCACATTTTGTACAATGTTTCGCAACTTTTAATATTAGGTTATAAACCTTTATATATTCATCATTCATGTCTGCAATAAAAAAAAGTGAAGTTAGAATTTACAGTTTTTGCTTCAAATGGCTGTATTCTCTCATGAATGTTCCTCTTCAGGTTTTGTGTCCTATAGCGGAAAAACAACACTGATGAGGGAAAATAGCATTTTATAGTGTGCTAAAAGCAATCAACTGCAATAAAAGACATTAAGAGAATAGACAAAATGGGGAAAACAATTCACCCAGGCTTGCTTTTACCAAATGCTTCATTTACTGTTTCTCTATTATCATCTGTATCAGTAGCTTCACCCTTAGAGATCTCCTCCAGACATGTTTTTGATATGTATAAAAACATTTTGAAATAATAATCTTTGTCTGATATGGTTTCTATGGTGACCTTGTTACAAATGCTCCCTCTTGAAGATGCAAATAGTTGTTGTATAGTTGCATCAAAAGTTTTAACAGCTGGACAAAACATGTCTCCTTCACTGAAGAGTCTATTCTCAGGGTTATAGTATGTGCACTAGAGGTTTCTGTCTTGTGTAAGTTACATATTGGATCATGATTTTGCTTCCAAATGCGATTTTATAAAATGTTGCTGTTGTGGACGCAGCAACAAGAGTGCTCATCGACTGTTAAGATGAGCACAGTGAAGTAACAATAAGAAAAACATATTTATGAGGACAGTTGGGGTTTAAATTTAAAGTATGCACATATTCTCATCTTGTTATGACACTTTCCGACTTATCTCCTCACAGTCTGTGTTTCAGTTTCCAGTTACCAGCGTAACACCACAGAGTGTAAATAGTTCATTAACAGTCTGTGTGTGTGTATGTGTTAACTGCAGAGCTGCTCCATAAAGGCATAACATCAGTCACCAACCTGGAGGGTTGGGTGGGCCACCCTCTCGACCCCATCGGCACACTGTTCAGCACCCTGATGGAGACGGGGCGGGGCAGCGAAGATGGAGCGACGGTCCTGCTGGACTTCTCAGGTACACACAGATATACAATGGAGGAAGAAGTACTCAGAGGCAGAAACGGACCGGCACTACACTGTAAAAATACTCCTGCATGCAAAATCCTACTTAAGCACAAAAGTATTATCTGCAAACTGTACTTATCAAAGTAAAAGCACAGTATTGATCTAATGTCCACAGTTACTGGTATATTAATTTGATTTTTTTCCTACTTTTCTCCTGTTTGGGCCTCAAATGGTAATCTAAATGAAACCATGTGAGAAGTTTATAGGGAAATGTGGTTGAATTTATGTAGTGCAGTAAAATGTACAATATTTCTAATGTAGTGGAGTATAAGTATAAAGAAGTAGCAAGTGGAAATACTCCAGTAAAGGACCTCAAAACTGTACTTAAGGACAGCACTAAGGATAGTAAGTTACTATAGACAGCACACACACACACACATTTTCCTGCCTGCCACATTTACACTGCAGTGATTGCATCTTCCTGTCAGAGCTGTAGGCCCCCAGGTCGCAATCAGCAGTGATGACACAGACATGCTGATTGGCCTGCAGTCATCCTCCAATAACAGCCCATGAATAAGAAATGCAGCAGGAAAAACACTCCAATTAAAACACATTAATTATGCAGGGAGCTCAGCTAAACGAATTTCAACACACTGTAGCCAGAAAAGACGGTCACGTCAGCTCTCTGTTACAGTTTGTTTCTCTTGCAAAGTAGGTGAAGTGATGGGCAACGTGTTGAAGCCACTGCATGGAAAAAGTTGTGAAAGTTTTCAATTAAGACTCTGCTATTTATATTGAGTGTGTGTGTCATTGTGTGTGTGTGTGTGTAATCATTAGGGACTGTTAAGCCTCCTGGGATGAACTGTGAGGTCTGCCAAGACATCATTAAGCCATTAAAACACATGATTACCATCCTCAGGAGAATACACACTCTGAAAAAGGAACAGCAGGATGGACAAATAGATCAATAGATGTGTCAATACTCAGCTCAGTCCACAACCCAAAGGGAACATTTTCCTCCCTGAGTCATCTCTCACACCAGGGATGGTATTCGATAGGATTTTATTGAATCATGATCAAATTCTGAATCTGCATGTTGAATCTGAATTCTTTATCTCCCCCCCCCCCCCCCCCCCGCCCTCTCACCCAGGCTCACTGGGTTCAGGTAGGAGGATGGAGCATCCTGTTTTCCCAGCGCAGCGTTTCCTGGAGGAAGGAGAGTCGTTCGTGTCACTGGCTGTGGAGACGGCTTTGATAGGTTTGGGGCAGCAGAGGGTGATGCCGGACGGCCTTTACGCCCAAGAGAAAGTGTGTCGCAACGAAGAGCAGCTACTGGCCAAGCTCCAAGAAGTTGATTTAGACGACTCGTTGGTGAAGATCTTCCGGAAGCAAGCAGTTATCCTGCTAGAGGGTGAGTAAGACTCCAACCTTGTGAAGCACGTGTGGGTTCTAGATTCTCTAATGTGAGGATTTGCTGCTTTTCTTTGTCTTATATTACATCTCTTTGGGTTTTACACTGTTTGTCAGACAGACTAACATATTTGAAGACATGACTTTGGATTCAGGGAACTATAGGGGGAGCATTATTCCAAAGCTGCAGCTAACAGTTATTTTCATTATTGAATAATCTACTTCCTCAATCAGTTGTCTTTAACATTTTCAAACAGTCCAGTGTGCAGTCTTGAAATGTCTTGTTTTTTCTGACAAACAGTCCAAAACCCGAAGATATTCACTTCGCTATCGTGTATGATGATGAAAACTTTCTCTGAGCACGACTGCAGTTTGATTATCTGAAATAGTTGCAGATTAATTCTCTCCAAAGAAAAACATCATTCACAGTAAAGAAAGGGAAAGCAATTCCAGATTTTTAGCTAAAGAAGCCTAAATTAGCCTAGTTCAATGATGGTGAAACTGAGAATACTTTGGTATTTTTGTTTAAAAATGACTTAACTTAATGACTGTTAAACTTATAGCATTAACATTTGTCAACACTTTGTATATTTTATAGACCAATCCATCAATTAGTACTGAAAATAATCATTAGTTGTAGCTCCTCTTAACTGAAACAAAAGTTGAAATCCATTTGTTAACAGTTACAATGTGGTTCAAGGAAAGAAAAACCTGCCACAGATTAAACAAACAAGCAAACAAACCTGTTTCCAGTCTTTATGCTAAGCTAAGCTAACTGTCTACTGGCTCTAGCTTAATGTTTACCTTACACAGAGAGAGTGAGTATTAAACTCACATTATGTTTACATTTTGAATGTTTGCACATTCACAATTAACTGACTGTATTGTTTGCGGACGTTCCGTGAACACACGTGTGTGTGTATACTGAGGAGTATAATAAGCCTATGTGTTTGTAAGATGTGGTTCATCATGTGCCATAGAACGTTACTGATAAAAACACATCCGTGAGCCGCACTGTTGCACTGGGTAACGTCTTCCTTCATTACCATGGACACACACACTGTACTTTATTTTGGCTTAGTCCCATCTACAATGTCCTGCTGCCCCAAATACCCACTAGAGCATTTCACAATGTAGCTCTTTGTCATTATAAAAATGTTGGATTCTGATTATTGTTTAGATTTTTTAAGATACCCACATTTCCTTGTGTGTTTATTAGCGGACAAAATGAATCCCATACGAGTGTAGTCAGATATTCAGAAAATATCAAAAGATGGAATAATACAGTTGATGCGTTTGGTCTTTTCACGTAAAAGAAGAAACATGTAGAATAACACCAGCCTTACACTGTAAAAAGTTGATACCTTTACAGACAAATAACTGTGCTCACTTTACTGAATTTCTACCTTAAAGAGAAGCATTTCTAAAACGAATACAAGTCATTTTATCTATTCATTTTGTTGCTTCCACCTACAAAGAAAAACAAACTATACAGAGAAATAAAGGGTGGATCCATCTGAATGGCTTTTCCTAGAAGTTGCCAACCTGCATCTGTCGCTCTTGTGATTTCTCTGTGTACTACATGTGGGTTCATGTTATTTCAGGCTGTAATGTGATGCTACTTACTGTGCAAAGTCCCTGCTGTGAGGTTGAGACAAACGTCTCTGTACATTTCTGGTGGTTGACTAACAAAGTGATCCCCATTCTGATACACAGCTGAGTCATACCGTTCAGATCTGCCTGTGTTTAATCAGCGGTATCAAACTTGTTGACATATCTGGCAGGGAAATATCTCGTACACAAGGTCACAGTCCAGTCATATGTGAACTATCACGCTGCTCTTCACTGCACTGCACGCTAAAATCTGTGAAATATGTCTCTCCTCATTTTGACTCAGTACAGACTGATCTTTTTTTTTTTATTGTGTCCTGTTTCTTCCAGCTGGTCCTTACAGTGGTCTGGGAGAATTACTCTACAGAGAAAGCGTCCCCATGCACACTTTTGCCAAGTATCTCTTCACCTCGCTGCTACCTCATGACGCTGAACTGGCGTACAAAATTGCACTGAGGGCCATGAGGTGAGTAGAACCCTTCATCTCTGACAAAAATGGCTAAGGACACATTTATGGATCTGTCAGAACTAGTTCTTAAGGCACGTTATCCGAGCATGTCAGAAATCAAAAGTGTTTATAGTTGATCCATAGGGCACACTGGAAGGCGTGAGTGGAGACATGATACCGTTTAAAAATGCAATAACAGTGCTTATTGTCAGACAGTCTCTCCTGGAAGACACAGTGTTGTTCACATGAAAAGTGACAGAAATAGTTGTATAATAAATGAAAGAAGAGAGCCGTAGAGAGAGGTACAATCCTTGGCTCCTTTCTCATCTCCACACAGCTGACCAGTCTACTCCTGCTAAAGGTTGTCCTCTTAACTTCAATCCCAACCCTCACTGAGCTGCTCATTGTTTAGCAAAAGCTCAGAAACGCAGAGACGGTGTTTTCATTTTACACGCTCCAGACATCGCTTTTGGAAAAGCTCTGTTTCTCAGGCGAGAAAACCACTGTTTTATTCCGGACTTAGGGTTGAATTGGAGAGAAACAGATATGTTTGCGCAATCAGTCTGCTTAATGTGGATGTGATCCTGGTGATGAAAGGAAGAAACAGACTAAAGAAAGAGTGAGACAGGGAGTTACTACCCTTGGAGTGTAACGTCCTTCTCTGCTTCAGTCTCATCTGGTTTGTGTGTGAAAGGGTGTGATAGCTACAGACATGGAGAAAGAGAGGCAGATTTAGGAGCTATCTGGGGCACTGTTTAATGACAAAACCTCCTTTTGCTGGAATATTCACTAAATAATTCAACACTGCTGAAAACGAGTTTTATAAAATGTGTGAATAATAAATACATGCTGTTGGTTTCCTCCCTGACTGCCACGGGGAACTTTATTTCCTCTCGCCCAAATTAGACCCCTTTGATTTTTGTAATATGTAAATCTTAATATATTTTTTTTAAATTCCAGACTTGAATTAAAAAAAAAAAGAGGAATATTGAACTCTTGGTATTACAGCAGCTATAACTGGATATAAGAGGAGTGTGTTTGGAGGAAAAAGAAACTGAGCTGTTATTTTTAAACCCATCCTTTATTATGTCCTGAGGCGAAGATCCTTCTGAGTTTATGTGTGAAGTCTGGCAGAGGGAAACTATTGATTGATTCTATAATGGGAGCATCCTTTACCTCCATGAAATCTTCCTCTGAGTGGACTGACCAGTCCTGTGTGTTTTATGTCTTTCCATCTATGTCTAATAAAGTTTTACTCTGTGTTCAGGTTGCCGGTCCTGGAGTCCACGGCCCCCTCCGGTGACTTGTCCCGGCCTCACCATATAGTGTCGGTGGTGCCCAATCGTTACCCTCGCTGGTTCACTCTCAGCCACATAGAGACCCAACAGTGTGAACTGGCCTCCACCATGCTCACTGCTGCTAAAGGTACAAACACACATATAACATGACAAAAGTTTTGTCATATAAATAGAAAATGTCTTTGTCATGATGGCAGCAATACACTGGTAAACACACAATCCTGTTACCTAAGAATGATGCACCGGAATCAACATTTATATTAACTGTTGCGTTACAGGTGATGCTCGTAAGTTACAAACAGTGTTAGAGTCCATCCAGAAGAACATCCACTCCTCATCCCACATCTTCAAACTGGCCCAGGATGCCTTCAAAATCGCCACTCTCATGGACAGCCTGCCAGACATCACACTGCTCAAAGTCTCCCTGGAGCTGGGCCTTCAGGTACGCAACGCAAACACACAAAAAAAACCCCACACTTCATATCATGCAGACTCGCAGCTAATCTTGTGTTTCTTACAGGTAATGAGAATGACCCTGTCTACCTTGAACTGGCGGAGGAGGGAGATGGTACGGTGGCTCGTCACTTGTGCTACTGAAGTTGGTAAGTTTGTTTCACTCTTCAAAAAGTCACCGACCCTTACACAGGAGCATACTTCATTTATAGTAATAACAGTAGCAGGTTTACAACTCGAAAGTTTTAGTTCTTTCTGAAGTAACTGGTTTTCAGTTTCACACAGAAAAAAAAAACCTGTTTAGGTGTTAACTATAGGCTGATGTCCTGCTAATGTTAAAATCTGATATAGTAGCATTTTGTCTCTCAAGTTCCCAATCTTTCAGCCCTGAATGGGGCCTTTTCTAATATTACCTGTAGGAGGCCACAAATAACTTATAATAAATAATATATATAATAAATAAATGTGTCTGTGATGCGACGTGTCCCTATGTACTCTTAGAGATGTGAGAGATTTTCAAGAAACACCAGTTCAGCCTTCACAAGGCCTTAAAAGTGGATTTTGGAGGCCTCTCAGCAGGAGGGAAGGAATGACTGGCAGAGTAGTAATTATGGAAGATTGTGGGCTTTGGGCTGATTAAGTGGGCCTTATGTTTGGACTTGAATACTGAAACCACGGCTGATTTCCCTGAAGTGGACAGGAAGCTGGGTCCAGAGGGGAAAACCCTCCTCCCAGATGATTTCTTGTGAATGTGAGGGAGTGACAAGGAGTCCCTGTTTCTGTGAGCAGAGTTTGAATGGATTCATTGAGAACATGCCAGTTGGTGATGTAGAGCGGGGCCAGGCCATATAATGTCACAGCATTAGAAATAGAATATTGAATTAGAAGCTAAAAAGCCATTGTAAGACTGGTGACACAGTTTGTTTGTTGGAATTATGAAACTATTTATTAACTTCTGTGTACAAATACTCCAATGAAAGGATAAAGTCTGAACAGAAGTCATTTTAATGCATTTTATATTATCTGGGCTGGAGGATTAAAAGGACAGGGCTGGTGACATTTTTAACTTTTGTTGATGATGTGTTAGTTCATCTCTCAGTCATTTCTGACTTCCCTGCTCTGTCTGTGGCACTCAGCCACAAGCTGTTTGGTTGCCTCTTAAACATACATCTGGCTAGCATATATTGTTAAATAGTAAGATCGTTAAGATGTGTTAAATAATATCCTAAAACAGCTTAGCACTGTAGTTTTTAATAATCATAACTCAAACAGGAGGGAATTGTGCAACTGTGTGGGACTATTTTGAGCAGCGCATTAATCCCCAGTTGGGTGCTCTAGTGAAAAATTGTATTTCCATTGCTATTTTTCACATTTTACTTTCATTGATACACCATCTTTTCGACCTTAGCCAAACATGAAAATAGTTTTTTGGATGGGATGGGAACACCCATTCACTGTTACGCATGTAAAATGGAAAAAGTAGAGGACCTAAGATTGAGCCATGAGGGACACCGTAATGAGCTTTAAAACGGGCAGAGGACTTTACATCCTGCTTTAAATGTTTACTGAGATTTCTTCTCTTCTGGTTAGGTGTGTTTGCACTGGACAGCATCATGCAGAGCTGGTTCACTCTCTTCACCCCTACCGAAGCCACCAGCGTTGTGGCTAGCACAGTCATGTCCAACAGCACCATCGTCCGCCTCCATTTGGACTGCCATCAGCAGGAGAACCTGGCCAACTCCGCCCGCACCCTGGCCCTGCAGTGTGCCATGAAGGACCCCCAAAACTGTGCCCTGTCAGCCCTGACACTCTGCGAGAAGGACCACATTGCCTTCGAGACAGCTTATCAGATTGTACTGGATGCAGCTGCCACAGGAATGAACTACACACAGCTCTTTACAATAGCACGCTACATGGAGCACCGTGGTTATCCTATGAGGGCGTACAAACTAGCAACGTTAGCCATGACTCACCTGAACCTCAGCTACAACCAAGACACACACCCGGCCATCAACGACGTGCTCTGGGCATGTGCGCTCAGCCACTCGCTGGGAAAAAACGAACTGGCAGCTGTCATCCCCCTGGTGGTGAAGAGTGTGAAGTGCGCCACCGTGTTGTCGGACATTTTGCGGCGGTGCACGTTAACAACGCCGGGTATGGTGGCGCTGCACAGTCGCAGGAACTCTGGGAAGCTGATGTCTCTGGACAAGGCTCCACTTAGGCAGCTACTGGACGCTACGATCGGGGCCTACATCAACACGACACACTCTCGGCTGACACACATCAGCCCACGCCACTACAGCGAGTTTATTGAGTTTCTTAGTAAAGCCAGAGAGACATTTCTCATGGCGCATGACGGACACATCCAGTTCACACAGTTCATAGACAACCTGAAACAAATATACAAGGGCAAGAAGAAACTCATGATGCTTGTTCGAGAGAGATTTGGTTGAAAGAGCATCAAAAGACCAAATCACCCTTTTTTTTTTTTTTTACTTGAGTCTCCTTTTTTATCCTTTCTAACTTGAAGTGAAAATCCACTTAAACAACATTCACACGAATCTTATTCCTATGAATTGGGACTGCTGAGTCTAATGTGATAAAGAACTGAAGGGACATAATTATATGCACATCACATGAAAGTGTGATGCTATTTAACAAAAAGCAGCATTGATGAGAAAAAAAAAAGTCATGTCTGCACACTGACTTGAAGCCACAGAATGAACTAAAAAAGATGTTTCGATCCCACTCAGATCTTCGTCAGGTCACAATGCTTAAATATATGATAACACATAAAACTTTATATCATATGTCATAAAAGTCTCTAAGAAATTAACAGTGCAAGATTGTTAATCTCTAAGAGGAGAAGTTCAAAGGCAGTACACAAAAAACCATTCACAATACATCAAATGCAATTCTTAAAATGCTGTAGACAAAAGCATCTTGAAATGGATATTAGGTTTGGATGGTATCTATTTCTTCATACCTTACCTTCCCATCATTTTATATGTATATGGTATATGACCATATTTGTTAAATATTATTAATAATAATAGTAATACATTCATTTCAAAAGGAGAAGTCCTGCTGGGATTCAGTGCTTCTGACCTATATCGTGTTGTAGCACTGTGGATATAATTAAATCATTTCTACCTCCAAATAATTCTTGTTTTGGCCACTTCATCAATAAATAAATGTTTCACGTTACTGTATTGCAGAATGTTGTATTCAGTGCCGAGCACATGAAATGAAAGTAGACTATGTAAATAAGAATATTTGGTTAAAGGTAGTTTGACTAGGATCAACACTTGAATACATTTTGTGACTTGAAGTCAGTGTGCAGGCTTTTTCTTCCATCTAATGTATTGGTAAATAGCAAATTCGTGAAGGCAGAAAATGAGCCTTTTTCCTATTCAGCATTAGCACAGACAGATGCTCAGTTGATTTTAGTGTTGGAGTGCTAATTGGACAGTCTAAGATGGTAGGAAATATGATGTGAAATATGTTTTAGGGTAAAATTTCTCCCAAAATTAACACAACAACAAAAAAAAGAAAAGACTATAAACCATAAAAGCAACACCTGGTATTGATGTGTATAAAACCATTCAGTTTGCAGAAGCAGAGAACTGTCAATTCATGGAAGTTTGTGTGTTTCCCTTTATATGTATGAAAGCGGGAGAGTAAGTTTTACACTGAGTATATACTGTATTGTCCAGTGGCAAAATGTCCACCTTGCACTCCTCTTACTTCCCTCAGCTAACGTTCACAGCCTCAAAGAGAAAACAAATGGCTTTAAACCAAATGGAGCAACTCCATGTGAAGTTACGAGTACCTCTTATTAAGGATCCAGCTTTACTCTTCCCCCCCCTTCACCCGCCCACCCCTCGCCCATCTGCTCGACGGAGTGAAACTCCAAATCCACCATCAGAATTCATTTACTGGGTCGATATTTGTTTCTGCCGTCTTCAGGCTGGTTGTTTTGGCTTTGCAGTGTTGTCTCAAACGTTCAGTATGCTTATTTTACGGACACATTTGTCATGGAAACACAACAACAAACTGTCACAGTGCTTGCTCTTGTGGAAACTTGGCAACTGTCAACATACATTCTCAGGGATTTCTCTAAAGAAAAAAAAGAAAGCAGACAAAAGTGAACAAAAGCATTTTATTGTCTTGTATATATGAAAGTATATGTCTGAATATTGAAAAAAAAATGTATATGTTAACTAATTTATGACAGAATATTCTATGTAAGGCACAATACTTGAAGCTGCAGTACTTTCTGTTTTTGAAACAAGAAAAAAAAAAAACATATCAGAAGGACTTCAAAACGTTCGCCTTGCATTGCATCAGGGGCCAGTTCAAACAGTAGTACATACAAAGTACATGCTGGCATGTTTGGCTCTGCAGACATGTAATGAACTGCAGAAACTGGCCACTTACTCTATAAGACAGGAAATGGACTTGCAAAGAGTGTATTCTCCTGAACACAGAAGTGTATTGAGGATCGCAGAAGTCAGAGAAAGAGAGGACTGTGGAGGCAGAGCAGCGCCGGCATTCAGCTGCCAACTGCTGCGACGTACCAGTGGACAGAAATCTGCCCTCATGCCTCCTTCTGCAGTGATTCCATCACAAAATGAAGCTGTTTTACGCCATGCCTCCTCTGCTAACATCTCGACTCTGTGCAGGACAGAAAGTTGGGTAAGGCTTTATTTTCAAGTTCTGTGTTTTTCATCTAATTTCCTGGAAACATTCCTCAAAATTTCCTAAAGATTAGTTGATATTTAGCTGTAAATTACAAGAATCTTTCCAAGAAAAGCCAACACGATTTGATATTCTTCATTTACGCTTCATTTTCTGGGTGACTAATTGGTATACCTCCGAATGCTAAGCTAACCCAACCTTTTTATTCAGAGGACAGCAGCTGAGCACAACATGGAAAATGTAAAACGTGCCTGCAAACAAACATACAATTCAGCATAAATGAAGAAATGAAATGATATAAATAAAGTTTCTGTGAGCTTTCTAAATTATGAGGGAGGTTTCCAGGAAATTAGATAAAAATACAGAAGCCGTTAAATAGAGACAGAAAGTTGCTCTATACTGTAGGTTGTGACTGTTCCACTTTTCTTTACACTTTGTGTTTTTTTTTTTCTCCTCCTCTTCAGTTGTTTTCATTTCTCTCTAGAATTCCTCACACAAGAACAGCCTTCTTTCTTGCCTTGTCTTAATGCTTTAAAATAACCAAATGGGAGTTCTAACCACCAAACCTTTTTTCATACACCAACCGACTTTGGTTACAACTTGTTCGTGTCTTTTCATTTGTAGCTGAACTGGTTCTGTGTTCTGTGCTTTAAAAGCTCATTTCATCTGTTTTTCAGTGTCGTCCCTTAGAGGTCTGTTGGTAGCTCCTTTGTTTAGAAGCGGAATATACTCCCTTTTATTTATTACGTTAGGTAAATGATTGTACAACCATGTCAACATGCTCATGAAGTTGAAACTAAGATTTGATACACTGATCGATTTATTTATGTAACTAAATCACTGTTTTATAAACTTGTTAATGAATCAACATTTTGTTTTGATTAAATTAGTTTTTTGACAGCAGCATGTCATCTGTGCTCTTTATTTAAGCTTTGCCACCTTTGATTTATTAATACAGTTTAAAATGATAGGTTAAAATAGGTTAATCACTCACACATCTATTACTATAAGTCTGAAAAGTCATTTCTAAGGGAGTTTCACAAATATTTACCATCTGAAAAGCAATGAATTTCAAGATAAAGAAATGTACTACTGCAAATTTGACCTTTTCGAACATGTAAATGTAAAAATGAGTCATATGAGTGTATTAATTAACATTATAGGAGGTGGGTTAAATATATCTGCTTTTTAAGTTTAATTAACTTCAGTGCAGGAGAAAAAGTACATGTCTCAGATAAATCAATTAAAACTAATGGTGCCAAAATGTAATAGTTCATTATTAAAGTAGATTGATTATAATTGAATATCATCAACAGAGCTGGCACTGCGAGCGAGAGCAGGTCTCCATCGCAGGGCCAACACATACAGACAAACAGCCATTCACACCTACAGGCAGAGTAGAGTCACCAGGTAACCTGCATGTCTTTGGACTGTGGGAGGAAGCTGGAAAACCTGGAGAGAACCCACACAGACACAGGGACGACATGCAAACTCCACACAGAGAAGCCCCGCGGGAACCGGGGCTCAAACCCAGAATCCTCTTGCTGTGAGGAGACAGTGCTAACCACTGCACCACCATGCCGCCCGACAACTTTGTTTTCTAAATAACAGTAAACCTTTGTTGTGTTCAGGAATGATCAGTTTACAACAGAACTATTATTACATGCTTGTCAGTAGAGCTTGTATTATAATGTTATGGGTACTGATTTTCTATATGACTCAGGGTTTCCAAGCTATAGAAGGGAGTGTATACATGGTTTAAACATAAAACTGCATGCATGTAAATATCATTTGTGAGTGCAGATATGGTTTCATTCCTTATCATTTCTGCACTGGCTGAGTTGCCCCATTTTCGTGTCTAGTGTGTACTTCTAGTGTGTGTGCTTCATTTTGCTCGATCACTGTTAATGGAGTGAAACTACAGCTCAGTATCTGCATTACTCAAGTCAGACTTCAGTAATGCAGTGTGTTGATCATTACATTGTTCACCATTAGATATCTTGTTTTGCTAACTATGTAATTTGAGTTGATGGCACACCTGTACACATGATCAGATACCTGAATAAGGTGTTTACCTGCTACAGTATCCTGGTCTCTATCAGAGTACTCAAGCTTGGATATCCAGGTTTCTCAAAACCAGGATGAGGTATTACCCAGGTTTCTGAAACCAGGTTATTAATGGGATGGGCACCTGATTTCACTGGGGTGCCCCCCTTTGTTTATTACCTAGTCTTAGTAATATAATTTAAAGAATATAGGAAACCATCTGGAAAGCTCACCAAATCTCACCAAAGCTTCATGGTCTTTCATCAGGATCAAAAAAGAACAGAAATGGCACTGAGGAGTAAGAGTAAGGAGATGAAAATATATTGACATGTATGAGAGGGTGACTGCAGGAGTTTTTATTTATTTACACGTGAAGACTGACATGAAGTTAATGGATTATTTGGATTCCATTTTTTGCTTACTGCTGAGCTTTAACTCCCTCAGCAGAATCCCTCCTTAGTCTTCTTCAGTTAGTGTTCTGATTAAATGAACAAACTTTGCTGGTAGATCCAGTTATTCTGGCCCTGTGTGGTCTGGAGTTTATTTTGGTCCATCTGTAAGTGTTGTTAGTAACTGTCAGAGATTTTTTTTTTTCTTGAGGTACTTTCATAGTCACACTTTTGATAAACCCTTATTAATTAGCTTATTAGGGGTCTTTCCACCACATTCTAATTATCCCATCAAAGTATATATTTGGATAAAGGCAGAAAACATGTATCTAAAAGTTTTAATGTTGGATTTTGTGTGAATAGACACACAGATTAGTGCCCTCAAGGAGGAAGTCATCATTTCTTGTAGTGCTCATTTTACTTCCTGTATAGATAATTTGGGAATTTTAAGCTTTCCTTATCAACTTCCTGTCTCTTGTCAACAGCAAGCAGGGACTTATAAGGACAGGAAGCTCTTAAAAAGGGGGGTTTTGTTGCAGAAACAAAGGAATATTAAATGATGGAAATATATCCCCAACTGAGGGTAAGAATAGACTTCAGTTGACTAAATTAATGTCAATGTATTTTTACACATCATTCATTCTTGTGGCTGCTGTTCAGTGTTTATACAGATTCCCCTCTCTTTAAAGTTTAAAATCTGTAAACTGCAGATTAATTTATAAGAACTTCTTTTTAAGAGAAAGCTCAAAATTTCAAAGCAAGAAACTTCAGTGAACTTTGGAGCAGGTTGATCTAACTTAATTTCACTGTCCTCAGATGAGTTTGGATTCCTTTTATTGAATTATTTTTTATTGTATCATTAAATGTGTCAGGCTTTACTCTTCATGGCATCTTCTGTTAGCTGTTAGCAGTCACAAAAAGTTCAGGAACATTAGGCTATTCAAGTGTCTTATATTTGAAATGTCTAAATTACAAACTTCATCCTGTTTTGCGTCATTTTAATTTTCCAAGAGAAAGACCATCTGACTCCTCTGAGACACATCTATTAAAAAAACAGCCTCCATCATGGAACTTCATTCATGTGAGGAATCTGAACCTTAAAAGGGCTATCTGGAAGCTTTTTCTGCCACAGAACATGATTTCTTGCCAAGGGGTGGGTGGTAATGGTTGCTTGCCACGAACTTCAGCCATTGTTGCAACATGAGTTATAATATGTCCTATTTCTTCAGGATGAGTCACTATTGGAAACTGACAAGACAAGCCAGCCAGGCCAGGGCTAGCTGGTTAGCATGCTAACTTCTGTAGAAGTAAAGAAGTGCTGTTGCTTTGAGTGGTTGATATGACTAGAAAAACGCTATATAAGTACAAGTCCATTTACCATTTATCATTTAGGCCAGTAAGTAAACAGCTGTTGGCTTTTGCTATATTGTGCTATGTAGTGATAGAAAAGCATTTCTAAATCATCACAGACAACCTTTATTTATCAACCTTTTCAAAGGTTGATAATTTAGTTTCTCATGCCTTTTTTTTTTTTTTTTTTTTTTTTTTTGCTATTTATGCTGTGGCACGGTGGTGAAGTGGTTAGCACTGTCACCTCACACAAGAAGGTTCTGGGTTTGAGCCCCGGTTCCCCCTGGGGCTTCTCTGTGTGGAGTTTGCATGTTCTCCCTGTGCCTGCGTGGGTAGATAACGAATGAATGGTTATTTATGCCAAAGAATCTAAGTTTTTACAGTGTTAGCTTCATTTAATCCAGAATATCCTTTTCTCCAAATTTCAGTCATTCATTCAGTGGTTTTGTACTCTAATAGCCTGACATCAATACCTTTTAGGTTTGCTCTAGCAAGAGATTCACATTTTAAAATGGCCACCTACAACTGGAGCATCTCCAAAATCTCGCCATCAACCATCTGTCATTCACACACCTCCACACAAGCACGTACATATCAAGCTGTATCAGTGCACTTAGCCCTGGATGTCATTATTGCTACTTCAGGCTATTTTTTGGACCACACACCAAAATGTCAATCAGAGCATTTCCCGTTACCAGGCAGCAGCTTATTTCTGTAACCCCATCTGTGTAACTGGCACCACAGATAACTCTTATCACCCTTAATCACACATATCCTGTGTGGACCAGCCTGTTATTCCACTCCTGCTAGTATACCAGTGAAGCCATCCACTCCATATTATCTATCTGTGATGGGAACTGCAGAAAAGGTTTGTCTCATGATATCAGAGCTCAGAATTTCAAAACACTGAATTAACCGTGAGATAAGATAGAGTTGTATTTTAGGCGTGTTGTAGGTGACATTTTCTAATCTAGCAGCTTAAAGAGACAACATTGCTTCACTGACAACTAATCATAACAGAAACTTTGTGAGTGACTGCCTCCTCTTACTTCTTGTCTTGGCTGTAAATGGCTTTTTATACATGTTATATTTTACATCACAAGCAAGTTTGAACCTTTTCCCTCTCATTAGATATGAACCCTAAAAATGATCCACATTAAAGATAACTCTGATGATGTTCTATATTTTTGTTAGTGTCAACCAATTTCATGAAAAGATCAAAACCAACGACGGATTGTTCCAAACTAATATAAGCCACACTGTTCCTCTGTGTGACCACGAATACAAACACTCACTGGAGTTAATTTTAACTCAGGGAGTTTTCATATTTGGCACAATTATACCATGCCTCGGTATGTTCCAAGTCGCTAATGTGAAAGCCTCCCTCAATCTTATTTAAACTGTCCTGTTGTCCCACACTAAATGTGGATTAATCCGCCACTGAAAATAGTCCCCAACAAATGCACCATTTAGGAGCTTATTCAGCTATTTAACATTTTTTGAAAGCAGGCTCATTTTAATTCTAGTGCCTAATTCTTTTGCATGGTACTGTATATTCTTAGATATTTATATTCTATTCTATTTATGTATCATATATTTGAAAAAGCTTTGTTATTGTCCTCTATGAATTGTTGTTGTTGATTTTATATCCAGACACAGACACCTCTCTACTGTTTGAGATCATGACCACAAACATATATAGTAATCTTGATGGTAAAAACTGAAGGTATTCCTGAATGGAGATGTAAACTGAGAGTCTGACCCTGGATCAGCAGAGCAGTAGATCAATGCTGCTTGGTTTGGAGGCAGAAATATGAGATTGGACAAAGCACCTTGGTAAAGATTACTACACTGCACCAATCATCCATCACGCTCAAGCCTGTCCTTGGAATATATAATGTAATGATAATCTGATCCAGTATGCAAATGAAGGCACAGTGGGGTGACTGCAGGGAAAACAGTCCACCTGCCCCGCAACACAAGTAGCCCATAACTACTGATCTGCTGTCAGATTACAGCCTTGAGCCGCTTTACAACAGAGAGGGATGCGAACTGGAACAGTTGGGTTTGAAAGGCTTTTAACTGACACAGTTTGTAGACAAATTAGTTTACAGACAGTTTAATGTGCAGGTAGGTACCATGTGATTCAGCCTCTTCATGAGTTTAACAGTCATTCAAACAGCATGTGCTAACAAAACAGTTTTTTTTAAAATGTTTTCAGCTGCTTTGTTTCTATTTCATATTAGAGCTACTGACTGTCACCCCAAATTTAGGTAATTATACAGGATGTCTGACACTGGTAAGACTATGAGAACACATGTGTGGAGATGTTGATGTCATGGGGGGAAATCATCATGTGGGTGATGTTTGGAAGCCATTTTGTATGATTCACTTTGCCCCCTCTGACACCAGACATAAATCTGCCTGTCACACTCCCAGATAAATAAATATAAGATAAAGCTATAAATATGACTGGCCTGTGAAAGAACCCTTCATCAGACTTCATACATCGCTTTCTTACCAAGCGTTAGATGAGATGTAGTGGTGTGTTTACATTGTCAGCAGGGTGAGACTGATTTCCATTGCATTCCAATTTCTTTTACATTTCTTTTTTTGACAATGTGGTTTGTTAAATGCACTGCCTCCTACAGGACACATACATTATATGCGCATTCTGTACATTCTCTAAATATAACACATAGAAACAGCAAACATGTCCAGCACCTGTGTGTGTGTGCGTTTGCTTACATGCAGCCCAGAGAAGAATAATTCCAGCTGTAGATGAAAAAATCAATACCACTCTCACATCTGTCTTCAGAGTATGAAGTTAAAGTGAACAGACTTTAGCTTAGCGCAAAGCCTGGAAGTTGGCTCTAGCTTTATATTTACTTGACTAGCACTTGACTGGAGAATTAATGCCACTATCCCGATAAGCCAACTCCTAGTATTTATATATTTTGTGGTCAGAAATGCACATTAATTTGCATTTTCTTGAAACATTTTCTGAAACCTAGCGTGGCTGTAGAGTTTTGGTATAGTTTATTTCAAGTTATTGGAGAACAAAGTAAAACAAAGTTTAAAAAGTACAGAATTCGGAGACATAACATCAGTCCATGTATACATATTACTGAAAATAACATTCTTACATAAACATAGCATTAGCTGTGTACCATTAACTGACTTGTCATGTACAATACTTAATGAACAGCCAAGCTTTCCTTTTTGATGAAGTATGATTCAATGGTAACAGCTTTTATCACAGTGTTACAGTGTGCAACCGCACCAGTTTTCACAGTAATAATCTATTTTTTTGTACAAACAAAATTAAAAGTATACTTGGAGAACAATTTTCACACATCCATATCAAATACAAGCTGAGTAGTGTCACACCTCAGCATCTTTTCTAGAGCTGGAACATCAGCGTATTATTTCATCATTTCAATTACCTGCAGAGTTCAACAACCTGTGAAAAGATTTCTGTTTCAAGGCAAACAAGACCTTTTGTCTCCATCAGGATGCATCGTATTTATGACCTTTTCTTACAGGATGAAAACGCCGTCAGTCTTTTTTCTCTCATCACTCTTTCATCCACGCCAACAAGACTCAGTACGGGAGCTGTTGTCGTTTTCATTTTGAGTCCCGTGGCCCGTAAAGTAGAAAACCTTCATATTCACAGCTTTAAAGGGAATCCAAAATGTCACAAGCAGAGACGATTGCTGTCCATTAAGTTTTCATAAATGTCACAGTGAACGAAACAGCCAATAGCAATTAGAAATTTCCTGAAAGGCCACCTCTTCACAACAAAATCCTTCCAACTGAAGCACAGAGAGAGAGAATATGGTGAAACACCAACACAATTCATCCACTTATTTTGGTGATTTACATTTCAATATACAGAGTAACGATGTTGAGATCTTTTCTTCTTATGTACAGCTGTTAATTCATTCAGTTTCTTCAGTTGTTTGATGTTTTATGGAGCACAAAGGAGCTTTTTTGTTTCTGTGCTGTATGACATTGAAATACTGGTTGCACTTTTGATCAGCATGCAAAGTCCAAACAGGTATTTTGATCAATTTATAAAAATTACTTTATTTAAAAATGGTTACTCTCAAGACAAAAGTTGAGTAATTACACTGATGGTCAGTTACATCAGAGGCTAGTAATGACTGATCAATCAGAGTCTCACTGGACCAATGAAAATATCCTCTCCAGTCTCTTAGCAACAGAGAGGTCCTCTTCGCCTGTTGATTGGCATTAACAAGTGCTACTGATAGTGAGGCTCTTTACACCCAGTATTAAGTATCAGCTCTTCACTGGGAGCCTTTTCAAATGTGAATGGAAGTGGAAAAAAATCTGAACAGTAATTTAGTAGAAGAGATGCCTCATTAACAACTAAGTGTGGTCAAGTTGTTTTTTTTTTTTTTTGCAGAGATGACAGTTAACACTTAATTTATTATTTTAAACCCCCTTATCTAGCCTTTATAAGCAGTATACTGTAAACATTTCATACAACCTTTAAAACCATTATAGTGTAATTGTAAACAGATATAACAACATTTTAAAGAGTTTATTACTACTGAATGCAATCAGTATATGCTTACAATGACCTCATAGTGTGTTACAAAACATCTGTTAAATGATATATATGTTATATGGTGCATGGAGGGATTGCTGAATGGGCCTCCCAGGCACAGACTCAATGGCCCAAAGGTGCAGGTGGCCCCTGGTCTTCACCTACAAAATAACCTACCTTAAAGAGGCACCAAACAACCATAAAGAGACACAACATGTCTGTAGAGATGCAAAATAAGTGACCACAAGGAATGCAGACAATGACAGTGATGCAAAACAGAAGAAGATACAAAAGTACTACTACAAACAGATACAAATCGCCTATAAACAGATGTTTTTTGTTTGTTTTTACAGTAAAGTATAATGTCATCAGAATCGGAACAACTTGAAACAAAAATTCCACACATTGTGGTTTTAATTTATTTCAGTATATCCATTTGTGTGGTGGAATACATTAAAACAGTATTTCCTAACCAACTTAAATTATCACTGTACAGTTGAAACAGTTGAAACAGTTAACTAACACTTGACTAAATGCATCGGACACATTAGTTTAAAATATTAAACAGTTGGCTAAAGTAAGGGCTAAATTATTGTAATGTTGTAATGTATTAAACTGTTTAAGCTAAATATATCAGATAAACAGAATACTTCAATACTGCATCGGATAGAAATTATAAATTGTGTTCAGTAACATCCAGTTTAAAAAGGTGAGAATCTGGCAACGAGGGTGAAAAATCACATTAAAATATGGCAGAATGTGGAGAAAGTGATGTTCAAACCTGTAAAAATAACGGTGACTGGTCAAATAAAACTGAATTGAATTGAAATGAATTGTATTACAAACACAGAATAGCTGTTATTTTACAGTTAAAGCTCTTCTCAAGGAAATTATTGTAATTTAATGAAAAATAAATGTAAATGTAAATAAACAAAAACAAAGAAATAAATCATAAAAAAGATAACATATAAATTAGACAGACATATAATGGTAAGTTACAAATTACTTGGTAAAATAAAAATGTTTAAAAGCATTTTTTTTTATAGTGTATTGATTAACCTGATTTGACAGTGGTGGGACATCAGACAAACAAGGTTAGAAACCACTGCAGTGAAACACACAAACCAGCACACATAAGAAAAGCATGATGAGATGGTTGGAGTGAGTTATTATAATCAGGTCAAACTGGTTCTGATTTTTGACATTTCCAGGTGTGTTCTTTCCTGGAAAACCATGCCGGCTCCCCTGAGGTTAGGTCGTCTCTGTTCTCTGAAAATATGACTTTTTATTGATATCTATGTCCAGTGTTTATAATTAAATGCTAATGAATACATCTAAAGCTTTACACCTGAGTGGCATCCACATTGTCTCTATCAGATGATTAATAGTTGCCATTTATTCACTGACCTAACAAGTCCGTGAACCCAGCTTTTAATAAAATTAAGAGATCATTTCACTCAAATCCATTACTGCGTGAAAAGAAGCAGCAGATTTTAACATCAAATTGCCCCTCTTGATAACGTTCAACGTGCCTGTAATAATTCCTTGCCTCCTGATGTAAATGTGTAATGTAATCTCCCTGTGAGATTTACGATAAAGGGAAAAAAATAAAAGGGAATTAATACATTAAAGTTAATTTATATGCCTTTGTTAAAGCAGAGGAATTTCACCTGAGGGTATCTATTACCTTTATACTGTATTAAAGTGTGAGGGGCAGTTAATTAATGTGCTTTCCCAGACTATATCTGCTATCTCAAGCTTAGTGGGCTGTTAAAAGATTGGTGTTAATGTTTGACCGTGTAATTATCTGCTAAGTGTACAGCAGGATCTGGTATAGCCAGGTCCTCCCAGCCTGTCTGCATGGCAAAATCTACTTTTATGCATGTTTCTATCAGTCCAGGCTGCAGTACATTTACAGTCAGCCACTTCTGCTTCTGCTGATTTCATCACTAACAGATCTGACTGTCTGGCCATGAAATAAACCAGTCAAGAAGCTACACTAGCATCTTCAGACAGACGCTGAAACCCATGTGGAGCTATTACTAAACAAACTATTGCGTGGGATTTTCACACACAACAGTCTCTTGAATTTACTCAGAATTATACCAAAAATGAAAAACATCCAACGAGCAACAGTTCTGCAGACAGAAATGCCTTGTTGATGAGAGCCATCAGAAGTGACTGGCGAGACTGGTTGGAGCTGAACCACTTAATACGAATGTGGTGAGCAGAAAATCACATCATGTCCAAACTTGAGTGGGCACAGGCTCAACAAAACTGGACAGTTGATGACTGGAAAAAAACATGGTCTGGTCTGATGAATCTGGTTTTCTGCTGAGGTACACAGATGGAGGGGTCAGAATTTGGCATCAGCAGCATGAATCCATGGACCCAAACTGCTTTCATGGTCATGACAATGAGATTGGCAGCCTGAACATGCAGCTGACAAATCTGCAGAAATGATGTGATGCAATCATGTCAACATGGAGCAGAATCTGAACTGAGTGTTCTCAACATCTGTGGAATCCATGGCACCAAGAACTGAGGCTGTTCTAAGAGCAAAGGGAGGTCATACCCAGTACTCAGGAAGTGTCTATTTTAGAATGATCTGAAAACCAGTGTAGGGGCACAAGACAAGACAACCAACACAATAATCTACCCTGCTGGAGCATCTTAAGGTCTGCAATGTGTTTCTTGCTCATATGACGACCCATCCTGGTCTTTCTATCTCTGCCAGGCCCTGTCCCTACGTCAAGTTGAGATATCATGTTAGCTTGTCAGATGTGAAAGTCTGACACAGAGACAAAGGGTGACAGGGGGAAGATAAAAGATGAAACTCTGCCTCCTGAGCGATTCAAACCCCCTCAGTGCCTCTCAAAATTGGATGCTCGACACGAACCTGAGGGTTGGAGCAGGGACATGAAAAAAAAAATGTGGCGGATGGGAGCATGGTTGTGCCACACATGTAATAGGTTCTTAAAATGCTCTGGATCCAGGTTCATTTTGGTTAATTAACCTTTTTAAAATATGCTCAATCCACAAGCACAAAGTCAGCTTGATTCTGATTAAGTCTGATTTATCATGCTGTCAGTTTAACAGAATATAAAGCTTCCAGGAACCTGAGAAAAACGGTGCCATAAACATTTACACATCTTACGTGATAATTCCTCAAAGTGTTACCATACAACAGTAAAGGCTGTGAGAAATGTTTGCACTATTTACACACACAAACACAGCTGGAAAATGTAAGAAATAAAACTAAAATATATGTAAAGTGATTTTCTCACAGCTTGTTTTTAAGGTTTGCCTCTCTATGAATAAAAGCAAAGTGGCATCAAAGGTCAGTTTATCAGCCAGTATTTGTATTACTGAACTGCTGTCACATGCTCTGTCTTAGACATGTTGAGTTGTAAGAAAGACTACACCAACTGACAAATTCTTCTACCACCAGACCATGGCTGCGGTCGAATGTTCAAAAAAATCTCCCTTCCTAACCACATTTCCTTGACGTCGATAGAAAACGTCATGAAGTCAAGCTAACTTTATTTATAACACATGGAAGACATAGTGACCAACTGAGCTCAGTGATTTCCTGTCCAACACTAATAATAACATTAAAGGAATGTACTAGTTGAGAAAGTCGACGACGGTGCGTCCCTTTAAACACTGCTGCTGCAAGGAACTGTGGGACAGCATTCTCTCCGTTCCTTTCGTAAAGGAAGTGTATCATATCCTAAAGGAGATAAGATAGGAAGCACTGAGGCTTCTTTCCTTAACATTTAGAGAATTCGACCAGCTCTTGTCATGGCTCCCACTGAGATACTTCTGGGTCTTCACTCATGCCCCTGATTCTGCTCCTCATGGTCCAAAAGGCTGACTATTACAGTCATCCGCACAGTGCTGGCTCTTGCCAGAGGCCATACAAGCGGTCGCCTAGGGCACCACCTGCTGGAGGGGGCACTGCTGCAAGCCACAAAAAAAAAAAAAAAAAAAATTGAATGATAAATAAAATAGAATAAGTAATAGTAACAATTTACAGCCCTGACTGGCACCCTTTCCTTGTGCTCTGTCTTGAACCCCCCCCCGCACAGTTCACTGTAAGATGGAACGAGTTATCGGTGTGCATCTCAGGTAGCGGTTCTCATTGATAGACGTCGTCAACAACAAGTCATATTTGTCATTGATACTGTTGTCATGAAAAGACCGTCCAAGCCCTCAGGTGCGGCTTTCAGAAAGCAGAGAAAAGAGGAGGCGGAAAAGAGGTCCCAGTGTAGAGGTATGTCGTCTTTTCTAAGATTAAAAAATGTTGTTTGCCTTTTCATTTGTACTAGCTAGAGGCTAGCTAAGTTGAAATAAAGCAAAGTTGCAGGGGGGCGCCAAACCATAATCTCGCCTAGGGCACCAAAATGGCAAGAGCAGGCTCTGCATCCACATACAGCATATGCACACTGTGTTTGCTAGGTTTGATCACATAAACACATTCTCACTCGCTCACTCTATTTCAAAGGTAAAGGTAGCCTCTGTGTTATTACTCCAAATTAGTTCTGACCCTAAACTCATCTCCGCTTTACAGACAAACCTCCTGAGAGCAGGCTCAGACTCGCTGAGGTCCAGCCCACCTGAATGTCTCAGAGAGCAAACAAACAGAGCAGAGGGGCAAATGAGGCACCAGGGGGAAAAGATGAAGGAGAGAACGGATGAAAGGTTGAGGGGAGGCTGTAACAGACAGGGAGGATATGGAGCTAAAAAATGCTCTGCTGAATAAGTGTAGTCACAGGCAGGCGGTTGTCAGATGACAACGTAAAAGGGGGTTTTTTGTAGTGATGAACCTGCAGTGAACTTTCGGCTGAATCTGCAGCTACACTTTCCCCCTCCAGTTTTACTGAGCCTCATAGAAAGATTCAGCTCATTGTTTAGCTGTTCAGCCCACAACTTAACTTCACTCTCTCTGCTTTCATAGCACTGCTGTACACTACCTGCTCAGTGACAAACAGCACACATAGACACTTAGAGACTAGCCAGTGAACATAATGGAGCATTTAGCAGCTAAAGAGACAGATATATCCCTCAGGAGTTGGAAGAGACCAAAAATAGAGCTAAAAGAGACAGTGAATTTTTGACTTAGATTCATCAGATGGACACGAACAGGAATGCTAATATTGCTCTGTAACTGAGGGATGTGTAAATAAAGCAGCAGATCAGCCTCTGCCTTGTGATGATGTTTTTAATTAAATGTCAAGTCAAGTCAAATCAATTTTTATTTATATAGCGCCAATTCACAACAGAAGTTATCTCGAGGCACTGTACCATATGGAGCAGGCCTAGACCGTACTCTTCATCTTATAAAATTTACAGAGAGAAACCCAACAGATCCCACCATGAGCAAGCACTAGGCGACTGTGGCAAGGAAAAACTTCCTTTTAAGAGGCAGAAACCTCGAGCAGAACTGGACTCAAGGTGGGCGGCCATCTGCCTCGACCGGTTGGGTTTAGACAGAAAGAGAGGGGGTGGGGGAATGGGGTATGAGAAAGACAACATTGCAGATACACAGACTAAGTCAAAGTGTAAATAGTAGTAGTAGTAGTAATAATAATAATAATAATAATAATAATTATTATTATTAACAGTGACAACAGCGAAACATTAATAGCACTAACACTATCAATAACACTAGTAAATGTTTAATTATTGTCGCATCATGGGTTGAGCTGGATCATGGGAGCAGCAGGAGACTCTCCAGCTCTGGAGGCAGAACCCTGCAGTAAGAGACAGTAGCAGAGA
The DNA here is from genome assembly GCF_001640805.2 of Lates calcarifer. Taxonomy (NCBI): domain Eukaryota; kingdom Metazoa; phylum Chordata; class Actinopteri; family Centropomidae; genus Lates; species Lates calcarifer. Next base: position 19,306,234 of record NC_066841.1, read on the forward strand.
GAGAGAGAGAGAGAGAGAGAGAGAGAGAGAGAGAGAGAGAGAGAGAGAGAGAGAGAGAGGCACAGCCTGGGCAGTAATGTGCTTGAGGGAAGAAACACACAGTTAGAGTGATGCAGTGATATTAAGACAGTTGATAATAATCTCGTCGGCAGGACATCATGGACAACATTTACTAACTACTAAGCTTAACTGATGCATTGAGACTGATCCAACCCACCGAGGGAAAAATTGTATCCTGAAATAGGAACCAGAATAATACGCTAGTCGAAAGTTAAGGCATAAAGATGAGTTTTTAGTTTGGATTTAAAGGCCTCAACTGAGTCAGCCTGTCTAATATCAATAGGGAGGTTGTTCCAGAGGAAGGGGGCCCGATAGGAGAAGGCCCTGCAGCCTGCTGACTTCTTTTTAACTCTGGGGACAGACAGCAGCCCTGCACTCTGAGAACGCAGAGCACGGGAGGGAATATAAGGGTTAAGAAGATCAGACAGGTATGAGGGGGCTAGCCCATTTAGAATTTTATAAGTCATTAAGAGAACTTTAAAGTCTGATCTAAAATGAATAGGGAGCCAATGAAGGGAGGCTAGAACTGGAGTAATATGGTCAAACCTTCTCGATTTGGTCAGCATTCTAGCTGCAGCATTCTGAACCATTTGCAGACTTTTAGTGCTAGCACGCGGTAGTCCTGAAAGCAAAACATTACAATAATCCAGTCTAGAAGAAACAAAGGCATGGACTAGAATTTCAGCGTCTGCCATGGAAAGAAAAGACCGAATCCTAGCTATATTGCATAGGTGAAAAAAGGCGGTCTTTGTAATGTCTTTAATATGCTGATCGAAGGAAAGAGCAGGATCAAATGTGACACCAAGCTTTTTGGCTGTTGTACTTTGAGAGATAACACAGTTGTCAAGGGATATAGTTACTTGATCGAACTGGTGTCTATATCGTGCCAGGCCAATAACCAGCAATTCAGTTTTGTCTGAGTTAAGAAGCAGGAAGTTTTGAGACATCCAGCTTTTAACAGAGGACAAGCAGATCTCTAATTCCCTAATTTGAGAGGCATTGTCAGCCTTTATGGGCACATACAGCTGGGTATTATCAGCATAACAATGAAAATTAATTCCATGACTCTGAATAATTTGGCCAAGAGGAGAAATATAAAGAGAGAAAAGCAGGGGGCCAAGAACAGAACCCTGGGGTACTCCGTATTTCACATCAGAGAAGGATGATACAGGTGTTATTACAAGAGACACACTGAGTTCTGTCAGATAAGTAAGATTTTAACCAGCTGAGGGCCAGGCCAGAGATTCCAAATCTATTTTCCAGTCGGTCCATGAGTATACAGTGATCTACAGTATCAAAGGCTGCTACTAAGATCAAGTAATAAGAGCAGAGAGGTGGAGTCTGAATCCAAAGAGAGTAGCAGATCATTTACTACTTTAGCAAGTGCTGTTTCAGTAGAGTGAAAGGCCCTAAAGGCAGACTGATAAGGTTCAAATAGATTATTATCAGCTAAATGAGCTGAAAGCTGCTGATGCACCACTTTTTCTAGTATTTTAGAGAAGAATATGGAGATTTGAGACAGGCCGATAGTTACCTAAAGACATTGTCAACATTAGCATTTATCATTAATACTAACACCATATGGGCTGGGCATCAGAAAGGTGCAAGACACTTAAATAAAATAATCAATCAATCAATCATTACTCTTTCATATAGCTTCCCACTGCTCTTCAGAGCCAGCTATTGTGAAGAAGTTGTGCTCTGTACACAAAGTGCTGATGAGAACTCACTGTGGTGGAAATGGTTGAGACAGTCTGTTGTGGTTTGTAAATGATCTGATCCATAAGAGTCTCTCCCACTCTTCCAGTACATACAGACACAATAGAAGGTAATATTTCCATTGTCATTCATGGATCTGCAGTGTTCATACATTTGTTGGTATCTGACTGTATGTGAACTATGTACATCTGCACATGTATGTGTGTGTGTACATGTGTATTTGCTCACTGCTGGGTCAGGTCCAGTCTATATGTAGCTTAGCTAAATGACTGTAATTATTTCTCAAGCTGCAAGCAACTCATGCATATATTATTTCCCATCTGGACCCAGACTGCATACAACAGTGATGTTTTTCTCCTGTCTGTCTCTCTCTACCATATGAGGTGAAAGCGACAGAGCAGATTGCCACAATTTGTGCCAAAAATCGCATCGCAATCGCAGCAAATAACTCAACACACACACAGACATGCTGCAAATTAATGTATCAAAGTAATCCAAAGATAGTTTTCTGTACATCTGTGGGTACATTAAACTGCTAATAGCTAATTTAATTAGCTAATAGCTAATGGAGCCAATTTGTTAGAATGTAAACAAAACAAAAAATAAATAAAGAAATCAGGGCTCAAGCTGTGGCTCACATTGTGGAGAGAGAGGTATAACTTTTAACACAGGTCGCCCAGCCAGGAATCAAATCAGTGACATTGCAATTAAGGTGCATGCATTAAGGCTCATGCATGCTCCCTTTATGTACAAGAATAGATGCATCCATTTCAAACAATGTCATCATCACTGGCCACAATCCACCCATGTAGTTCTAAAGCTTACAGCATTATTATCCCCCAAACAGACTGCATTATTCCATCTCAAATGCACACACCCACTTTACAACAACCACTCTACCACGAGGGTCAATGTTTAGAAACAGTATGTACATTCTACATTGTTACACTATTTACACCGCCCTTTTGTTTTTAATCTTCCACCAAATATTGTGCTTTTGCTGTCTACCTCTATTTACATGATCCACCTGCACATGACCTTTACACATTCATGTACAGTTAACATTTAAATGTTATGAGTAACATGTCTTATCTGCTTATTACAAGTGTACTCTGTCATTGTCACTATTATCTATCTATCTCTCATGTTTACTGTCTGTCTCTTATGTATTTTTTGCACTGCTTAGATGTTAAATGTGGCACCACTGATGGAAGAGAAATGAAATAATTCAGAAATAGAAAGAATAGAAAGAAATAGTTCTCTGGGTCAATTGAAGACAAAGAATAATAATAATATTTTACATTTTTTGGGTTGTTGGGTGGTTGCAGTTGGCTCTGACAAGTTCTGGTTCCCACAGTGTAAGATTTTAAAAACACTTGAGTCTGCCTTCCTCCACACATCCAGACCCCAACGTGCCTAACATATAATAATTCTGTCCCCTTCCAGTACACACACCCCCACGTCCGCCAGTTTCCCCAACCCCACCACCACCATCCCAGTCCCGCGTCTTGCTGTGCCAGATTTTGGATGGTGGCCCTCAGTGTCTTTTAGAGGAGCTAGTGATCTGTAAACTGACAAATGGACTGTGAAGCTGCCTGCCTCAGAGGGGGTAGATTTCTCTGTGAAGTCCAGCTCTGCATCGCACGGTGCTGCTTTCTGCTCTCTGCTTTGTTTACATCCGCTCATTTATGAAGCAGGTGAGTTTCATTGTTTGGGTAGCTGGTGACTGTAATGAGCATCATGTGTATCTTCCTTGCCACAAATTAAACACATACAAATGAAAAGCATTAGCCAGCTGCTACTACCTGCCTCACCCACACATTAGATAAGACGTTATTCACAGTCACTTTGTTGGTGTATGTTTTGCAGATACGTTCAGTTACAACTTGACAGATACATTTCATAATTATGTTAATTAAAAATGTATTTCAGGCTAACATCAAATGCCTGGTGAGATTGTCAGGTTTGTTTGCTTGTCACTGACTATGAAACTCTTCTGACTTTGGACTAGATTTTACTCAGAGAAACAAATCATTCTCTTTATATTTCTCTTACTTAGCTCTGTCTTAGCAAGCCTGTTTGGTTTTATTTTGGCTGCATGCTAACATGATCAGAGTGACAATTTTAACATGCTATTGTTTAAGGTTTAATGTTTGCCATGTTCACCATCTTACTTCAGGCTGTTAGCATGCTAGCATTTGCCAGTTAGCAGAAAACACAAAATACAGCTAAAGCTGATGGGAATACAGTCAGTGTAGATGATGGCACAAGATAAAAGAAAAAAAAAAAAAGATAATTTAGATTAAAAGTCAGAGAATTTCCAGAATCATTAAGAATCATCCTCAGGGGAACATGAACGTCTGTACAAAATTTGGTTTCAGTTGCCTCAGTACAGTCCAGCTGACTGACATTGCCATCCCTATAGAGCCTAGCATAGCTTCAAAGGGTTTAAACATGTTCATATCGCCCAAACCGAGGCACCAAAACATGTCAGAAAATTCCTGCACCCTTCTCCAGATCACTACTATCTTTGTGTCAGGACACCAAGCTGCTACATCCAGCAAATCATTGTGTGTGTGTGTGTGTGAGTGTGTGTGCATACATGTGGTGCATCTGTGCATGTATATGATAATGGCCTATACATGTTAATGCATACACTGCATAATGTGTGTGCACCCACTGTGTGTGAGACTAAATGCACATGAACAATAGTGACCATGTGGCTGCAGTGCTGGTGGTAATTGATGAATGGGATGTTTAAAGAGCAGAATATGAATGAAGAAGAGAGGACCCTGAGGGAATACTCCACACCATTGTAATCAAAGCCTTGATAGTGTCCCCACCTTTGACTAATGGTCCCAAAAAGAAGCCTCGTTCAGCCTGCCTATTCGATTCTTATCCCTCCAGAGAGAGGCCAACAGGGTGGGAGGGTGACTTAAGTCGGATCTTTTACGTCAGCCCAACCTTGCTGTCACTCAGGTGAGATACCTGAGTGTGAACTGTAAGGGAATGATACTGACAAATGAAGCCTGTTTTTTCTGTCCCTTTTCACCTTGAGTTATAGTAAACCTTTCTCATTTGGACGCAAGGGCGTAATTTCCACTGGGGATGGGAGGACATGTAAAAGTACCGATACATCAATGTACAAATACTCCATTACAAGCAAAAGTCCTGCATTCGAAATCAAACTGAGGTAAAAGTACAGAAGAGTTGTAAGAAAATTGCACTGAAAGTATCAAAAGTTAGTAGTAGTATTTGTTTTTTAGTAAGATTTCCCTGTGACTGATGTATTACTATATGTAACATTATTAGATTGTTAATACTGATGATTTAATGTGTAAGCAGCATTTTACTATTGTAGCTGCTCAAAGTGGAGTTAGTTTTAACTACTTTAGTCAAGTGGTTCCCAACCTAGGGGTCAACCCTGCAAGTGTCACAAGATAAATCTGAGGGGTGGTGAGATTACTAATGGGGAAGGACAGATGAAAAAACAGAATGTTCTGTTAGATAAGTATGTATTTATTATTGTTGGATCCTTTCTGTAATTTTAGCTTTTTTTCTGAAATATTGGATGATTCAACCCCTGTGGGCCTTCACCAGTGTCAAGTTTAGAGGGGAAAAGTCTCTTTGGTAAATCTGCTAACAACTCTTTGACATCCAAAATGTGAAAAGGGGGGACTCCTTGGAGGAGGTAGATGTAGGGTTCTTTTTTGTTGTGGTTGTTATTGTTTTTGTAATGGGTCATAAGCCAAGTACAATATTTCCCTGAGGATGGTAAAAATACTTCAAACACCTCTGCTAAAAATAATAAGTTGATGTACGGTATGTTATTATTTCAATGGTAAATGTACTTCACTTATATAGTGCTTTTCTAGTCATACCAACCACTTAAGGTGCGTAACACCGCAGCTGACATTCACCCATTCATACACACATTCATACAGCACTTGTTGTATATATATGAAGCACTCTAACACATTTAGAGTCAGTATTCTCCTAAAAAACACAACTGAACATCAATCAAAGATAAGGCAGTACAGAGGCAAATATAATATTTAAATATCCATCATAAAGTATCAGATCTCTAAGTTTTTTCAGACTACTGTTAATTTGGAAAGCCAGATAACCATTTTATCTGCCAGATTGATATAAACTTATAAATGGAGGGAAAATAATTGACATATTTAAGGTTTTATTTTGTTTTGTTTTGCTCTCCATGAAGAACGCTCCACTTCTTAAACTAAACCCACACCCTTGTTTGGAGGTAGGTACCTGCTCTCTGTGGCTGTTGATTTATGTGGCTGATACTGAGGCCATTCTTCACAAGCATGTGAAGGTGGAGGTGGAGACTCTGATGAGGGATGGAGGGTAGGAAAGTGCTAATACAAAGAAAGCAAACACAGAGACACACTTTAATTAATGACACTGTACAAAATCAAATGACTCTCATTCATATATTATTAGAGCAACTATTACAGTGACATTCATACTGACCTCCAGAGACGCGGTTACATTACAGAACCATAATAACACGGTATGAGAACTGTGACTGCGACTGTAGCTGTATTCCTCAGCAGCATGTGTTCTTACTTAAGAGCATCAGTAATGTGTGAGTGTAGCATGTTATTCAGTGTGAGCACAACAAATCAATAAGTCAAGTCAACTGAAGTCAAGTCAGTTTTATATAATACAGTACAGCCTGACTGATGCTGGAATTTTGATGATGAGATCCAAAGTTTAAGAAATAAATATTAGGGAACAATATGCTGGCCAAAATTACCTGAAAAAACTTAAACAAATCATATCATCACAGGTTTTTGATAAGAATCAGTGAAAATCATATTATTAATGTGTAGGCAAAAATATATGTATTCAGTGTGAGTCAAAAACATGACAGTAAAATTGTTAATCTTAACTACTAATAGCAACTATTAGCAACAATAAAACAACAATTACGTGTTAGAGTTGAGAAAAGTAAGGCTCAAATATATAACAAGACAAATAAACTATACTGAATCATGATTAAAGACTTGATGAAATAGTCTGCCTGGATCGTACAATTTTACATTTACATATTCTTTTCATTTTGCCTGCCATCAATTTCTAATTCATCTTTATGTATTTATCTATCCAATATATCTAATCTATTAATCTATCTGTCAAGCCTTTTTCAACTATTAATTTCAACACATCAAAAATGCATAGTGATACGCCTGTGTTAAATTAGTTAGTCTTCTCTGCTGCCAAACATGTTTTTTTTTTTTCCTGGAGCAGGTGGTGGTGATAGTAGCTTGCCTATCTACGATACAAGAAATTGAAATACGCCCTCTAAGCAGCGCTACTTTTTCAAGGCAGTCTGGATGCTAAAGTGAGTCGCTATCGGAAAGTGTTGAGATAGTGGCTGCTGGTAGATGCTATTCAGTAGAAGATAGATCTTTTACTGCACTGAAGTACAAGTTTGAGTAAATTTTTTTTTTTATTTCATTAATCAGTGCAGCTACCTACAACTGAATTAAAAGTATAATAAAGTATAAAACAGAACAATAAGTAAATACGATGACAGATCTTATTAATAGAATTCACCAAAAGAACTAATTCTGATTAAAATACTAACTCTGGACTTATTGTTTATTCTATATCTCATATTACATTACATTCAAGTGCACGGTGCCACAATATAAACACAAGTTTGAACACACAGTAGCTCAGTCACCTTTTTCTCTTAAATGTCACGGCAGTGCAGGCTAGGAAATACAATCCAACACACCCATACACCCATGCTCACACTATTACAAATGTATGGCATTGCTCCTGCACACACTGTGTTCGTGTGGCCTTTTGCAGGCGTCCTCAGAGACGTGGCATTGACAAACCTACAAACAGTAATTGGGCCATTATAACTCCCTGCGATGGTATTGATTCCACTGTTTTAGGTGCAGGCGGGTAATGGGTGTCTAGACAGAAAGGTTCATATTGCAGGCAGTAGGGCCTGTGCAGTATTAGATACAGTAATCTTGGTGTTGTTCATGATTCAGGTGTGTTGTTTTGTGTATTTCTGTCCATTGGAAATTGATGTAATTTAGTAGCACATTTGAGCACTTATTGCACAGTATTTCTATGTGTTGAGAGCAGGATCCTTGTGCTGTGAGCTGGTATTTCAGCTCAGAGAGATGCTTAGGACAAACTTATAGACTGAGAAGAACTCCATATGGAGAGGGTAGGAGAAATCATGAAGATAGCGTTCTCTTTTCCCCAGTCCAATTATCACCAGAGTTAAAACTAATCCCAGTGGCCACAAGAGCTCAGTGACTACAATGTGTTCCAGGTTGATTCCCAGCTTTGAAAATCCAGTCACCTGGAGAGCAGAGAGCAGGTGAGAGGGATCTCATCAGAGCCTTGCTGCTGATCAAAATCAAATATTACTGAGGCTGGGTTTCCATGGCAATAACATGCTGCCCCCTCCATGACATTTGGGGGTTCAGCTGTGAAGGAGGTACCCACCTCCCCTCCTCGTCTGTCTGCCTTCTTGGTCCAAACGTGAGCAGAATAGATGAATAAGCAGCATCTTGACCACCTTTTCACCTTGTGTGAATCTACAGAGTTGTGTGCACAGCTCTCCCATGGGCTGAACACAGGAACAGGACGTGTAGCAAATACTCTCCCTGTGCTGCAGAATAGTGTCGGTCCACAGAGAAATGCTGAGGCCATCGATTGCTTTCTCCACAGGGGCACAATGTGCAACCCATGAGCCCACAAAATGTCAATGGATATGAATTGTGTAAAGAACTCTTGATCCCCTAATTCAATATTGTAAAGCTTCACAAAAGGTCGTACTGTATGGTAAAATAACAGTGCCCCACACAGACCTTTTAGCTTGATAATATTACATTTTTTTCACACACATTCCTGATTTTGCGAAAAAAAAAAAAGCATAAACTGCAGAGAAAACACAAGCAAATACAAAAGCCTGCTGTAAATACAGATATATAACAAATACAAAATTGCCACAACCCTCTAATATTATCAGTGCTATCCAGCTAGTTTTGAAATGTGGTGGTCACACACTAGCTGAACTAACCAAAACTTAACTCTCTGAATGATTCATTATAAACAGCAAGGCTAGCAACACTAATACTACAAAAAAAAAACAAAAAAAAAAAAAACACACAATTTAACACTTGCAGTTACACTGATAATTCTCCATTCAAAAAGAATATCTGATGTAATGAACATGTTTGTTCAGTTTGTCAACAGACTACACCTTACGTCACTTAACTACCACAGGTAGCTCTGACTCCTACAGCAAAACCAGGCCAGACTGACATGACTGCTGTCAGGTTTATGTAATTTATACTAAAGGAGAAATCACTGGGAATGGTTCATAATAATTAAAGTAATGTATCACAAGTGAAAATGAGCATGTTACCCTGACGACACAAATTGACATACACCGACTCTGCTCTACAGCGGTCAGCTGAGCTGCCAACAGTGTTCTCTAGTGGACAAACTACACAATAGTGACACCGGCAATAAAGTAATTCATGCACCTATCTTTGGCTTTAGAGTATTTTAATCTCTTGTTGCTTGTCAACCATTAAAAACACTGCTACAGTTTATTATGCATTTAGCTTAAAGGACCAGTGTGGAGGATTTAGTGGCATCTAGTGGTGAGAATGTAGATTGCAACCAGTCTACAGTGGGCGCCAGGTGACAAAACAGTATTCAATCAACTATTCAATCAACTAGTTGTCAGTGAAGAGGTTCATTTATATAGCTATATTTTGATATTGTATCTAGTTGTTAGTTTCAAACTATAGGTAACAGCTGACATGTACTCTTTCCCTTCTTCCTCTTCGTCTTCTTTCAAGCTGTGGTGTCAACAAAAAAAAAACAAACAAAAAAAAAAACCAAACAAACAAACAAAAAAAAAACACGAAAGACAATATATAGAGCCACTGTTTGATTTGATTGTAAATTGTTGTAAAGTCAGACAACAAAAGTGAATACAAAAAGGGAAACCAAATACTACAAAATACAGAAAACACAATCAAATCCAAAAAGCCAGCAAATCAAGAAAAAGAAAACAATAAACAAAAAAGAAAAAAAAAAAAAAAAAAAAAAAAAAAAAAAAAAAAAAAAAAAAAAAAAAAAAAAAAAAAAAAAAAAAAAAGACAACTATACAAAAACACGAATACAGAAACCAGTTACCAAATTAAACAGTGTTATTGGAAAATGTGCAAACAATGTAGATTTGTTATGGTTTTAACATTTTGTTTGCATGATTCAAATATTACTCTGGATATTTGCTAGTTACCTAGCATTGTACTTTGCAAGCCAATTCAACACATAATTAACTTTAAATTAAATTTTTTTGCAGTTCACTGACCTCCAGGCTAACTTTACAGAACTCCATTTGAACCAACCCTTTTCCTCCTCATGCCATGTCTACTGTTTCTAACACCAGATACTGCTGCCCTCCCACCTCCTGCTTGCAATATTCATCTGGGAGAGTGCTGTCATGATGAAACACGCATTTTAATGCTTACAAGAACACTGCCCCGGGCTCTTTTCACAGCATCAGTCAACTACCATCAAATCAAAGCTGTTTCAGAGGGGTGAGTACGTATGAACAGGCTACATATATACAATATATCACACTGAGGAAGACAGAATAACAGGATGGGAGTACAGCTAACATTTAGACATTTAGATAGCTGCTCAGCTGTGAGCAAACATGTGGGTATTGGCTCAGTGTGCTGATGATCCAGTTTTGATACTCAGCTCTCTGGTCCTTTGTTTAGTCTGTCGCAGATGTTTCTACCTCTGTGCGCATGTGTGTGAGGGAGGGAGTGTGCAGGATGATTTTCACCGTGGTCTACTGATCTCCTCGCTACATTAGGCCAGGTCATTCCAGTGATTGCTGCCAAAGCTGCCAGTAAACCAAATGAATGTGTGAGGAGGAGACAGGGAGCCACCACATGCATATATTTACAGGCCAGAAGCAAAACAACACAAAGCTGGAACATAAAACTCCCTGTAACTGCACTGGAATCACTGAACACCACAAGTTCACTATAGATTAGTATTTTTCATTGTAGATTCATTTTTTTCATATAGAATACAATTTTCATACACAGCATAATGTTTTTTTAAATTATTGTCTGATTGACTTTTCACTTAACACCTTCCTCAAACACCAACAAGTCACAGCTTAGCAACTGAAATTACAGTTTGAAGGAGTTTGCATGGAGCTGTAATAAAAACAATGTCTAGCATTTAAATAGCTTGAAGGGTTGTGTCTTCTTTTTCTGCCTTTACAACCTTTACAACCACAAAAGTAAATGTAAAAAATGAAAGAAATTGATCAGTGTTTATCTACTCAAATATAAGTTGTGGACATTGATATGATAGATAGAAAACAGATAAGCTGAAAAATAATTGGCAATGATTATTATAATCAATGAATCATGTCAGTCATCAAGTAAAAATTGTAAAAGAAAAAAAAAAAGCCAAACATTTGCCAAGTGAATATTTAGGATTTTTGGACTTTTGGTCAAACAAAACAAGACTAAATGATTAATTGATTGATCAAAGACACAATTTGCAGATTAATCAATCAGCTTTCCAGCTACAGTACATTTGTGACCAAGCCCAAGGCCAAGAAGCACCATTAACCAGCACATTAAAAATCTCTTACAAAGGGTTTTTTGTTTGAAAATGTGTAGCTGAAAGAAGTATTGGTGCAAATGATTGTGATTGCAGATAAATGATGATGAGCCTTATTAGCTAGCAAAAAATCTACAACAAGCTGTGATTTCAGTCAGCAAAATAGATGGTGAGAAGTTCCTTTGGTCTATTTCTGTCTAAAAAATCAAGGGCTCACCGCTGCAGAAATTATCAAGCATTTCAATGGTAAATTGCACGTGTAATAAGAATAATTAAGGAGTGAATTTTCATGTAAAAGTGCAATTTCTCACAATTTGTTTTTAGACCTTTATTAAGTTCCACTTTAATAAATAACCATTCTACGCTACTTTATTCTGTTTACAATCATTGTTTGTTTGTTTTTGTTTGTTTGTATTATTTTTATTTTGGAAGACATAATGAGAGAGAGATAAAATGATAAGTGATAGATGGCTCCAATTTTAGAAGGACATTCTGTCTCAACTGGAGGTGGTTAATAGATGAAGTGAAAGAAAGGATGTGTGTGTGTGTGTGTGTGTGTGTGTGTGTGTGTGTGTGTCTGAATGCTGGGGGGAATACACAGAAGGCCTCATTCTGTCTGGTCCATTGTCTTAATTGTCACAGTATTCGGTTTAGCAGACACTGTCCTGTGGTCACTGAAGAAGAAGCCGTATAAACACACACACAAAGAGTTCATGCATGTTCAGTGGCTGGCAGCACCACTCACAGGTTTAAAACTGTTAATGCAGCTATTGTGTGAATGTATACACAAACACACGCAGATGTATATGTTGGAATGAGTTGGACCAAAGTTTTGCACACACCACACCACTTATTATAAGAAAAAGAGCCTAAAGAGGAGTATTTGATCATTTATTAGGAGTGACTGAGTGGCTCAGGGTCTTGAAGGTGTGGTTGTCCATCAGTGTCCAAAAGATTCCTGGAAACAAATATGACCGGCTGCTTAAAATTCACTGAGGTTTCCGGATATTAATTAAAGTGATTCAGGCATCTCTAATCCAGGTGATTAATAGTCGTCTGAAAGTCTGAGGACGAGGCCTTCAGCAGGTCTAATACTGTTATAAATCTACACTTCTCAAGGAAAGATAGACAGACGCAGCATTCAGATGCATCTCTGTCTAAACTTATATCCATCAATCATACAATAAAGTGTGTGTTTTTACTTTATGAAGTTCTTTTAAGAACTTTTATCCCTTGGCTATGTGCTGTAATTATTGATTTATTTGTGTATTTGCAGGATCAGTGCCACAGACTTCTACACAGAGGGAGATTTATTGTAGCTTGTGGCTCTGTTTTGTGTATCCTCACGCTGAGCTCGAGGATTTGAGAGGCTGCTCGTGCAAAAGAGGAATCCTCCACTCTCCACTTTAGTCAATGTCATGTAAGTTTTTGGGAAACCAAACTGCATCTCAGCGAAGATGAATTATTTCTCACTGAGGATCCGCGCTTTGATTTCTCCCTAATCGAACTGAAGTTTAGCTGCACAGAAGTTCTCAGGCACAACACATGCATTTTTCATAAAAGACGGATCATGGAAAGCAGTTCGGAGTAGGATAGCAGTGACATATTTTGTGCTGAACAAAAACATGCATATTTCATAACAAAAAAATGTTTTCTCTCCACCAGCTTTGTCGATGCATGGACTCAAGAGGGATCGAGCACTGTTTCCCAACCAAGAAATGTGAGAAAACTGAGGTATTCATCTGAGGTCCTATTCTTAACCATTTGTTTTTTTTGTACATAAATCATATTTAAATCATAACCATCCAGCAACAATATCCCATACTGCTAATAGTATTTTATTTGTGTTTGGTACCTAAATTTCCATAAACAATGACCAGCAGAAACTGTTTCCTGAAAATATATTTAATTTTGATTATTTACTGTCAGTATTTCATTATTAAGGACCAACTCCACACTGAATCGTTTCTGACAATACACACAAAAACAAATTTTCAGACCGTTTGGATTCTATTATATATCTAAATGTGTTATTTATGGGTAGTTTACCAAACAAAATCTAATGAATTACTCTCACAGATAGCAGTTTCTGCTATTCTGACCATAGGTTAGCATAACTAGTTTCAGTTTCACAATATATAACAGAGCGAATTACTATGATGCCAGCACATTACAGCTATGGAAAAATGAGTAGGTTCAGTTTTAGCTTGGGATAAGGCTAATATAGCTGTTCTACTCTAGCTCTTTAGACTGACTGCGAATAACACATATATCCAGTTTTTAATGATTTTTCCAACTAACTATTTATTTAAGACACTTGAGGTCAAACCCAAGCATGTTGTGTCTAATACTCAAGATTAAAAATAGCCAAATCCAGTTTAATTTAATAAGCAATATTAAAAATAATGCTCAACACTTAATATGTACTGTTGTCTGCGCTGTTACAGTAACACTTAAAATCCCCCTATTTATCAGAATATGGGCATAATAAGTGCTTTAATCTGCTTACACTATAATGCAGTTGTAAGCAGATGTAACAAATGTAACTCATAAAAAATACATCTCCACAAGAGAAGTGTGCTATAAACCATTAATTAAATGTCAATATACTGCATGTTACCAAATTACTATTAAAAAAACATCAAAAAGTAAAATTCCTGTCTAAACCCAATTTTGCTTGAATGTCGTAGTGTTTTGGCTTTGATGGGCACCCTAATCACATGCACACATTTACATGCATGTGAAATGTGACGCGGTACTTATACAATGGTAAATTCCCCTCTGCCAGCAGTGCAGCACAATCGCTCCCCATCATCTCTCAGCTGTCATCTGCTGCAGTTTGTCACAATCCACAGCATCCCACTGACTTGCCGGCTGACAGCTCTGGGGCCCCACTGAGGGGCATCAAATGGATTGTGAGCACAGCGATGTGTGCCAAATTGAACGGCACACACCCGTTTGTGAAACATACATTTTCAAATAAAAATTGACAAAGAAATTTAATCTCAATTCAGGGAGCGGTTGAGACATTGTCACTGGAGAAAATTAATTGTTACCCGCTCAGTGATGGCGTGTGACAGGTTTTGAATAGGCTGGATAATGGCTTTATCATCTCGCCATGAAACAGTCATAGTGAAATAAGTGACAACCAGTGCAACAGGAAGGGCACATGAGCTAGATAACGGACGGGTTGGCAGAGAGGAATCGATGGAATCACATTTAAAACTGTGCGAACAACATCTGACGAAGCATCCATTTTCAGCGTGTTGACAAGTCTCAGAAGTGAAAACGATAAGATTTCATATCTGCCAGAGACAAAAGACTCCCCTAAATTTAGCCCAGTTTATGGCCTGGTTGATAGTGGGTTGGTGGAGAGAGGATGGCTGGGAGTATTGGATTTCTGTGCCACACGACTCTAATGCATCTCATTACAGAGCTAGTCCACATAGATTTGGTTCAGAGTGAGCATCAGGTCAGAAAGAAATGCATTAGATGGACTCCATCAGCTGCCAGAGTGTCTGCCTTCAAAATAAAGTCCCAACAACATCTTGCAAACATTCAATTTCAACAACTGGATTAATGTATTTTACTAATTCAAAATAGCTTAAACAACAGGATGATAAATGTATTTACTTGTAATACAGGGCCTTTCTCAATCTACATTTATGTCTGTACTTGTGTTTTATGTTACACAATGAACAAATTCATCTCAACTAATTTCTACCAGTATTTTACATACTGTCTCCAGGCTTTTATATGTTACCAAACTGACTGCCACCCATCTAAATGAAAGCATTACAACCTTAAACAGTGTTACAAACCCAGTTGAGTGCTGTTTGACACTGTTGTAGCTTTAAGCAGTGCAGGTGGTGACTGACTGATCAGCCACAACATTAAAACCACTGACAGGTGAAGTGAATAACATTGATCATCTCGTTACAATGCAACGTTCTGCTGGGAAACCTTGGGTCCCGGCATTCATCTGGATGTTACAAACCATTGTTGCAGACCAAGCACAGCCCCCAATGGCTACGGTGCTCCCCAGCAGCAGAGGCCTCCCCCAGCAGGCCGATATGCCTGCTACACCAAAAAAAACTGCTCCGAAATGGCTCCAGGAACATGACAAAGAGCCCTCTCCGTTGTTCCGGCCTCCAATCTCCACAAATCCCAATCTGATCAAACATCCATGGAATGTGCTGAAATAAGCCAGATCCATGGAGGCCCCACCCCACAACCCACAGGACCCAAAGGATCCACAGCCAACGCCCCCATGCCAGACACCACAAGACACCCCCAGAGGTCCTGTGTCCAAGACAGGTCAGAGGTGTTTTGGGGGCACAAGGCGGACCTACACAATATTAGACAGGTGATTTTAATGTTGTTCTTGTTGTTGATTATTGTACATGCTCACTGCTGAGATCATTTAGCACTGCAAACCTGTAGCAAGCTATATAGTTGACTCAACCAGGCTGCTGCTTCAAGGCTTGCTGCATTCATTCATATACCAAAATCAGACAATAGACTCAGTGCTTGTTAGCCTGTTAGCCTGTGGATATTACTCCTGATTGCTGTCAAACATCAGCAGGACATATGACTTATGGAGGGACCTCTGTTCAACTTTGGGGATCAAAACTGTCCCAGAGCAGGCTCTCTTCCCATTGGACAGGTGAGCTAACATTACTGCAAAGCCTGTGAAATTTACATGGATACTGGTTCTAGCTGGCTAATGTTAGCTTGCCTGCTAACATGGACAAATCAGTAGCAAACTATTGTGTTGAGTGGTTTACTTTCCAATCCTGTATCTTATGACATTTTTGTGTCTCATTACATTATCCATAATGTTTCTACTTGTCTTTGATGGATATTAAAGTGAACAAAGACAAAGATTTGAAGACAAATAATCAAGACAATATAAAACATTGTTAGAGAATGTCAAACTGATCTGATTTTTGTCATTTGTGTGACGTAATTAGAAGAAAAAGCTTGGTTTGGAAATTGAGGCAGGAGCACTCTGTTAGGACCAAAGAAGAAAAATATAATGTGGGAAAATGAGCGTGAAGAAAGATAATGTGATGTTAATGGTTCAAGGTCATTGCTAAGTCTTAAAAGGAGAGACCTATTTGAGGTAGCTTGGTTCATACAAGCCACCTCACTATGACTTGTCAATCAAGGAAGCACACAATAACATATTCTTTACATGTCAAGGTATCAACTGGATTCAGTTGAGTATTTTTGATGTCAGTGGCATCAATCCATGTTGACAGCCAACCTGAAAATACATGAGCGTCTCTGCCTTATTCCTATTCCCTCGGA
The DNA here is from genome assembly GCF_001640805.2 of Lates calcarifer. Classification (NCBI taxonomy): domain Eukaryota; kingdom Metazoa; phylum Chordata; class Actinopteri; family Centropomidae; genus Lates; species Lates calcarifer. Next base: position 19,322,992 of record NC_066841.1, read on the forward strand.
CTTTCTCTCTCCTGGGCCCAAAGATTCAACTCAGGCATCTAGAATCAGCCCATGAAAACATAATGAGCAAACATGGCAGTAAAGAAAGCCTGATAGACGAAGGATTGGGGGATTTTGTGCTGCACACAGTCCCACCACACACTTCAAAGTAAAGCACCCTATCTTTGAAGAAGTCTCTCCCTTTCCTCCTCTCAGCCTTAAATACTGCAGCAGCATCCTCCCCCTCTTGCCCTCTGCTTCTTCCTTTTCCTCCTCTCTGTTTCCAACTTTCCAATTAAAGGTCTCCGGCCCCTTCCCTGACAATCACTGTAATGTAGTGCAGCTTTCCATTTTGTTTGCAGCCTGAATAAAGATACGGCTCACATATATGAATTCTAAATCATCTCATTTCACATTCAGTTGACCTAAACAGTTACACAAGGACATTGTTCAGATGAGACGATAGCCTAGTTTTTTTTATGCCTAGAAGAACAGTGCGTGAGGGTAACAACAAACATAACTACTTCTTTTTTTTTCATTAAATGACTTCATGAGAAGAGAAACCATAGCTCTAACTGCCAATAAAAGCCCTGGGGGGATGTTGCAGCTCCAGTGAACAGGACTAAGGGCTCCATCGTTGCCAGAAACCATTACCCACTGAAGCTGCTCTACTGCCACAGCCTCCACCATGTAAATGAAATCAGTAAAATGGACGGTAATTCAATTGCCTCCTTTGTCCTCAGACCTTTCAGTCCTGATTCTTCAGCACGGATCTTAAGATTTGACAGTGATTATTAATTAGTAGTGGAATGGAGTAGATGACATCTGTCTGCATGGGTCATCTTGGAGTCAACAATGTGCCAACTGCTGACATGGCCAACCCACCTCACATACAGTAAGTGGTGGGAGAAGAACTGAGATCCTTTATTTAATTTAAAGTATTAATTCAACAATGAAAAAACACTCCATTGCAAAAAAAAATACTGCATTCAAAATCATACTCAAGGGGTAAAAACTCCTCAAAGTCCCTACAATAATATTATATATACCCCTGAAAGAGAACTTTCATTTTTCAGTTCAGGGAAAAAATAAGGCATTTTCATCAAACTCGAGTGTACTAAAAGGATGAATTAATGGACTGTAATTTACTAAGGTATTTCTGAATGGATTATCTACAGTTTTAAAGGTTTTTTAAGGGTTTAAATTGATCAAAACATGAAAATTACCATAATGAGCGGTTTTCATGGTTTCATCCTGTCTATACCCTCTTAAACATTGTAAATAATCCATTAAAACCTTAATATTTTCAATCTATCAACTTATACATTAATTAGCCTGTTAAATCTAATTTAAAATACACTGATACTTTTCAGTCCATTCATTATTCCTGTAAATCCTAATAAAAATACCATAGTTTTATCATTATTGATGGGTAAATTAATACAAATTTTAATTTTAAAAAAATAAGGGACTCCATGTTTTCAGGTAAATTTAATTTGTTTTCCAAATAGTATCAGGTATTCAGCATTCAGGTGATTTACAATTTATGAAGGTATCTTAGTAGATTATATGTATGGTTTAAGGGCTTTTAAAGTCTTAACATTTACAAAATAACAATTACATTTACTCCTTAATGTGCACCTTAAGAGGACTTTAACTGAATTTTGATCTTGAAAATGAAAAGTCTTTTTAACTTAAAAATTAACAGCTGTTGTCAATGATTTTTGATACTAATACTTGTAACTTGTAACATTGTGTTATTATTGAGGTCGCCACTTATACATAAGAAAAAGATCTGAGTATGTCATCCACCACTGCAATAACCAGTATACTCCTGATCATAACCAGACACACCCACACTCCCTGTATGTCGCCCATCAGCCCCTCTGATTCTGTCTGTCTCTTTAAGCCATCAACACCATTCATGTCATTAAATGTCTGAATGAAACTACAGCAGAATTAATTTTAACACATAAGGCTGATATCAGCTTCTACACCACAGGTGAGTCATATTACCTGAGGAAAAGACCATTACCTCACTGTGTGAATTTGCACGTACTAAAACACAAGAAGCAAGGCTTTAACAAAGTGAAGGCAAGTGTAAGAAAAGGGAATTTCCCAGTCCCAATCCACCTTCAAAGGATTTTCATATGCAGTGTCTGTGCAGATCATGAATTATCCATGATTGCAAAATAGATCCCTTGCAGTAGCTGCACTACATGTAATATTGGTATGTAAAATAATGCGAATGATCCCCAGAAATATGCATGAATTGTCGGCCTGGGTTCAGTCAGTGTTTCGTGCCAGACAAATTAGCTCAGGAGCATGTTTCCTAAGACAGTCAAATGACAGAACAGTTTGGATAAATGAGAGGAGTTTGCATCCTTTTACAGAAGCATGATTCTTCTCAAAATGTAATTCATGGTTGGGATTATTTTCATTATCAGTTAATCTTCCTCAAATCATTTTACCTGTAACATGTCAGAAAATATTGAAAAATGCCCTTTTTAATGTAGCTGACATCAGCTGACTTCTTGTTATATCCAACCAAATCTCCAAAACCCAAACATACTCATATTACTATCACACAGAACAAAGAAAAGCAGTAAATCCTGACATTAAAGAAGCTGAAACCAGAGAATTTTTGCCTTTTTTTTTTTTTTTTGCTTGAAAAGGAACTCTAACAATTCATTAATTATCAAGACAGCTGCAGTGTTTGCAAGTGGACACAAACCTGTGATGCCCAAGTTTGTTTTACAGATGCAACAATTAACTGATTAAACAATTAGCTAATTGACAGAAAACTCTACAACTACTTTAATAATCAATGTTTGTCATTTTCAAGTAAAAATGTCAAAAAAATGTGTCATTCATATGTGAGGATTTGCCAATTAATTTTCTCAGTCTACTAACTGATTTATTGCAGCTCTGAGTCAATGTCTTTTGTTTTCAGCATATCCTCCAAAACCTAGACACAACACCAGAACTATACTGCATGTCCATTAATCCTCTAGAAACCAAAGAAAACAGAGAAAAGCACTCTCTCAAGTCTGACAGGGGAGGCTGTGGTTGCTGGGGAAACGAGAGACGGTGATGGCCGACACCTCGGGGACTGGATGGACGGATGGGTAGCGAGGGGATGTGTCAGTGTTTGTGTGTCTGTCGCTCTATGTGGAGACAGAGGAAGAGAGAACGTGTGTTGTTAATGAAAGAGTGGGGGGTGGGGGGATGGATAAGCTGAGGAGGCAGTCTTCAGTCATCGGAGTGGATGGATGGTTGTTACACAGGGGGGAGTGACAGCTACAGCTTAGGGCAGGCTTTCGGAGGGTGGTGGGTGGGGAGCACTGTGCCAGACTGACAGATGTTTGGATGAGCCACTGTGAACACATCTCAGTATATAATCATTGCTTTCATCATAGATTAATCTACTGTCTCAGGTTTTCAGTCAGGTTTCATGTCTTCTTTTGACCGACCAAAAGTCCAAATCAGTCAGAGTCAGAATATTTGGCATCATTTGACTTAAAAAGTGACAGAAACAATTCATAGATTTTTTTTTTTTTTTTTTTTTTTTTTACAGCTACAGCTCTCAAGTTATATTCATGTCATGTCATTCTTTCTACTCTCTGGAGTGAACGCAAATCCGAGAGGCAGGGGCGTTGCTCGGCATAAAGCTCTACAGGGCACAGGCCCCCTCACCTGGAAACTCCTGGTTAAATCTCAGTTATTAAAGATGAACTGCCTCAGACAATATGTAGTGATTTTATAAAACCAGATATTTGAGCGAGTAATGGCAGGTGAGAAGTAAAAATGACATTAACTGGTATGTTTTGATCCAAACTTTTTTGAGAACCACGCCTCATACAAATTATAGATGAAGTCACTTTCGCACTTGCATGCGCATCATGCAGATCTGTGTAAGGGCTCAGCTTTATGTGTGATACACACTCTACCAGGTGAACTACTGGGGTGGCTCAGTGATGTGGTATATGGACTGTGTGTATTCAGCACTTTTCTAGTCTTCACAACCACTCAAAGTGCTATTCCCACATTCACATCCATTCACACACACAGTCATTTCTGATGGAAGCATACTAGAACACTAAATTAAGATTGTGAACATTGTAAATATATGTACTAAATATCAATCAGCATGTTAGCATTGTCATTGTGAGTGAATTATCTTGCTTGATGTTTGCATTTAGCTCAAAGCACCATTGTATGATTACATATTTACAACGTAGACAAATGAAGTATTGCACAGAAGAGAATTTATTGCACATTTACTGGGGTTTTTTCACAGAGGTTGAGTATGGATTATCAGGTTTTGGCAGTATTTAGTGTGATAATGGCCTGAGGTAGAAACTGTTTCTCAACCTGAGAAACTGTTTTTCAACCTGTTAGAGGAAAGTCCTAAAAAACAACAATTTGTTGCAGTAGAAATATGTTTTTTCTACTTTTCTCTCTTGTTAATCTGCGTGTGACCTTTCAAAATGTCCTGCATGAGATGCGCATTAAGCCACAGCTGAGACTAGTCCCTGACAAATGCACAATTTCCTCCTGTTTGAGTAATATTGCTAAAAACTACAGTGTACAATGGTTTTAAGAAATTACTGAGCCTTTATTTTAAAAGAAATGTAACTTATAAAGATTGTCGGAACAGTCAGAACAGCATAATACGCTTTACAAACCTAATTCTGCATCATTCTTTGTGATGGTCTTTGGTGCCATCCTGTGTTCAGTAAGAAGAACTTACAACCAGTTAGCTCAGTTCTCATCTGTATTCTGTTGTATGTAACAAAATAATAAATCTGCCTAATACATACATATTTATTTTATTTGTATGCACAATATATGATCTTAAAATATATTAAAATGTAGTAACAGTAGCTCTAATCGGGCCAGCTGCTAACCTCTGACTTGACTCATATTGACTTGAGTTGATTTGATTTTTATTGTGTCATATTGGACTACATGTGTTTAATTTTAAGCAACATGGAAATGTTTGGGATAATTTTTTCTTCTTTTTTTTCCTGATGTGAGAACTCAAAAGCTGTCTTAAAAACTATTTCTAAACTGTCTTTTTCTTTGACAAATGAAGACTATTTTGCCACTTTTCTACTGCATCACTTTCAGATGACAATGTGACATGAGCCACCTTAGTCACATGATACTTCTGGTGGTCTGAAGAAGGGTTTGAAACAGCCTTAAGGCCTGGGCTTGCAGTATTAAAGAAGCATCCAGATCATGTACTTAAGTAAAAATACCAATACATGATGTAAAATACACCATTACAAGTAAAAGCTCATTACATGTAAAATAAATAAATAAATAAAAATATTCATGATAAAGAAAAATGTCTCCTGTGATTGGTTTACTTGTGTTGCTGTATGGTCATTCTGGAGGAGGCAGTTTATGGTGCAGTTGAAATATATTATGTTATATGAGCAGGTGTTTCTAGTATTTTGCCCACCTCATTTATTTCAAGTAGACTAAACAACAGAGTGTCAAGTCAAGTAAGAGTTTTATTCATATAGTCTTTAATGTGCTGATGAAAAGAAATGGTATATCAAACATAACACACACAAGATTCTTGGCTGTCACACTTTGAGATATCACATGGTTGTAGAGAGCTACTGTTACTTGTTCAAACTGGCGTCTGTGTCGGGCTGGGACCAATGACCAGCATTTCTGTTTTATCTAAATTTAGGAGCAGGAAAATTTTTGACATCAAGCTTTTCACAGCAGACAAGCAGGACTCTAATTTAATCATTTGAGAGGCCATCAGCTTTAAAGGTCGATACAGCTGTGTATCATTGCACAATAGTGAAACTTAAATCCATGACTCTGTATCAACTCTGTATCATTTAGCAAAGAGGTAAAATATAAAGAGAGAAAAGCAGATGGCTGAGAACAGAGCCCTGGGGTGTGTCATACTTCACATCAGGAAATAATGATGGAGTATTATCACAGGAAACGCACTGTGTTGTTTCAGACAAGTAAAACTTTAATCATGTGAGAGCCAGGCCTGATATGCCAGATTGATTTTCCATTTGCTCTAGGAGTACACAGTGCTCTGTGGTAAAACTGCACTGAGACTGAGTAAGAGAAGCACAGTGGAATTTGAATCCACAGAAAGCAGAAAATCAGTTACCACTTTAGCAAGTGCAGTTTCAGTGGAGTGACAAGCCCTGAAGATAGACTGAAAAGATTCAAATGGATGTTAGAAATGTGGGCTACTTTTGAAAATGAAAATATAGACTGGTCGATAATTATTAAGAGACTGGGATTAGGGATTGAACATAATGCTCAGCTGGTTCTGCAGAACAGGCTGGAAGTACAGAAGTAATTCTGTGTCTAATTTCATCTATCTTACTGCAGCAAAAGTCTAAGAAATCATGCAAAACCTATGTGTATAATGAAATACAGCACTACAAACTGCATCCTCCAAAACAGTCAGTTGATTCAAAAACAGCTTTAACACAAACTCAACATTATAACCTTCATTAAGGGAGGATTTGTCGTAGGACTGTTGTATTAGACTGCATTAGTTTTAGCTAGGTGTTCCTAATAAACGGATAACTGAATGTACAGTTAGATAGATTAGTCCAGTGGTTCCCAACCTAAGGGTTGAGCCCTTCCAAGGGGGTCACAAGATAAAACTCAGGGGTTGTGATATGATTAATATAGAACTAACAAGGGATCTCTTTGCAAGGGGTTTGTTTTATAAGTTCATTACACATTTTGAATGTAAAATATCAATATGAAAAGTATCAACAGCTGTCAGATAGATGGAGTAGAAGAACAAACTAGCATAAAATTCTTTACCCAAGTAAAGTCTACAAATACCTCAGAATTGTGCTTAATGAAAGCACAAATGTTTTTTTTCCATCACTGGGTCAGAACAAGTAGCTATGTCAGTAATAAATGTTTAATTAATGGATACAGTTGGACAGAAGATGCTCTCTAGCTCAAACTGTTGGGCGACACCACCCGCGCATGCGCAGCAGCTTCCTCTCCTCTCCTCTCCTCTCCTATGACTGACCGACAGTGACCTCAGTTTCTGCAGCAGCACCCAACTTGGACCGGCTCTGCACTCACACACACACACACACACACACTCACACACACACAAACTGCACAAAAAAAACAAACAGCACGCAGAGGGAGAGATGGCCGGGATTTTCGGGAAGATCTTCGTGGGTATTTACGTGGAAATAAAACGGAGCGACGGTACGTTCACACACAGACACCGCTCTCCATCCGGCTGGTCCGGATGAGCGGAGCTAACGTTGCCGCTCACCGCAGCGGGGTGTTTCTGCTAGCTAGCAAGCTGCTACATCATCCTCTCCGCAGCGTTGTCATTGGGTTACCGCGGTAAAAACCCGGCGAGTGAAGTGTTACGACATTAAAACCAGCAGAAATTGTGTTTTATTGCCACGCTGCTGTCGTCTGTCAGTCAAACAGACACACGCCGGCCGGCCGAGCTGCCAGGCGGGCGGGTCCGTCCACCTGTGTGCGGCTGTCCGGCTGTGACTTGAGCCAAAAATGACACCTGCCCTCCTTTGCTCGTGTCTCCTCTCTCCTCTCCTCTGCATCATGGTTTCAGCAGAGGATGAGATGCATGCACCAACCTGCACTGCATCATCCAGCAGTGGCCTGTGAATCATGGGCTGATGGATGGCTGGCTGCATGCATGGGGCCTCTCCCCTATGACTGCATCTCATCTCACTGGCACAACAAATAGCCTGCTTTAAAGCTCATTTCCTGCTGCAAATGTATGACTTCAATGATTAGCCAAGAATCCAATTAACAGCCAGTAAATGCAGCTGTTGAAGTTGTGTGCCACACATAGTGAATGACAGGGGAAAGTCTTCTCGTCATCCCTCATGAGCCACACCCATTAGCATTTATTTTAGTGTTAAAATTGTGACTTGAGACAGGAGGGATCTTTTTTTTTCCTCTTGCATGCAAAGATTTGCAAATGATATCCTGAGCCAGAGATATGTGTCTGTGGTTCACGGCTCATTGCATGTGAATTAAAGCTGATGCAGCATATAGTATATATCCTATAGATACTGACACTGAGCAGGCCAGGCATCTCTTAACATCCTCTGTCTGTAACCCCCACTGCAGGACGAATACACCAGGCTATGGTCACATCACTGCATGAAGACAATGAGAGTGTGACAGTGGAGTGGATCGAGAATGGGGACACCAAAGGGAAAGAGGTATAGCTGCACTACAGCCATGTCACACATGTAATAATATCAATGAAAAAACAAGTAAAATCATACACATGAATAAGTTTTTGTCCAATTTTCAAAACAGTGCAGAAAAGGTTGCCAGGTCTTATTAAACTTTGTGGTCCATGAGTTTGAGGTGCCGCAGCACATCCTGTAGCGGTATTAATAAGATGTTGGTGCCTGTGTTTCTGTATGAGGAGAGTTGTCGAGCAGGAAGTGCAAAGTCCAGCTGGTTAGGGCTTGATCTTTAAGTCACTGAGAGCCCCCACTGGTTATCATGTGTATCAGTGGAACATGCATTTGAGAAAATGAAATCCTCAAGCAAGACTCTCCTGGAGCTTTCCCAATACACATGATTTTTACATGAATGGTTTCAAATGCTTGTTTCTGAGTCTGATTCAAATTCAACACAGACAGTAGCTGCCTGGAAGGCCCAGTATGGCTAAGTGCCGAGGGCTCTACATCTGGGTGACCTTTTTCTCTCAGTTACTGTGTTGGATCATAGTGGGTCAAGGAGAATGTGTAACCAGATGTTTATTATGTATGGGTCACACATATTGCAGTACCTCACAGAAACAAGCATTTTATATGCTGTAATTGCTTTTTTCTTGTGTGTGTGTGTGTGTGTGTGTGTGTGTGTGTGTGAATGTGTTCCTTCACACGTTCTTCATCACTCTTCTGTTTCTGCCTCAGATTGACCTGGAGAGCATCTTCGCTCTGAATCCAGATGTTGCTCCTGATGATGAGATACCACAGAGTCCTGAGGCTCCTCTTCCGCCCTCTAATGTTGCCAAAACCAGCAAAGTCCCCAAGGTCTGCCCCCTCACCAGCAGCTCCCCCTCATAACACATGCCATCTTAATAGAATATTATTCCTGATTTGAAGAGAACATGTTTTTATTCAACTTTATATCATTTTCTGAATCTCTTGTTTGAGATCATTTTATTGCAACTAATGAACTCATGACTTCTTTCATTTTGGTAGGTGATAGTCTTTACACACAGTTTAGTATTGGCACATTAATTTAGAACTGCAAACATCTGCATTATAGGTTTCTAGTTACACAGTCTGGTTACTGACTACTAATCCACACCTGCCAGTAAATCAGATTTGAAACTTATTGGTAGCCAGGGTATAAAAAGATAGGAGCTCCTTTAAAGGCAAATAATTACTTTTTCTATTTATTGAATCATCTGCCAACAATTTTCTTGATCAAATGTTTTGTCTATAAAATGACACAAATTAGTGAAAAACTTTCCCAGAGCCAAAATGGACATACTCACATGACCAGTTTTTGTCCAATCAATGGTCTAAAACCTTAAGATAGACATACGTAAATCTTTACCTTTTAGAAGCTGGTAGCAGTAAATATGTGTCATTTTTGCCTGCTTGAAAATATACTAAAATAATTAATAAATGATCAGAATCTATAATTTTCTGTCAATCTACTAATCAATCCACCTCTAGTTCTTGTATTTACAGCTTCTGTTCTCTCTCTAGCAGAAATTCTGTTGAATGAAACCACTGTCAGCTTTTCAGTGTTAGAGATGGAACATAATTACAGACTACTGAGGTATTTAAAGATGATTGCCTACTTGCAGAGAAATTGAAGACTTATTGTAAGTCATTAAATTTTTTGTTTCATGTTCAATGTTTCACACCTCATTATTAAAGTTTTATTAAAGTCTAGTCGTGTAAATTTAGCTGCATTTTTGTTATGTAAGAAACAAAACTCTCAGTCAGACTTGTTTCGACCTGTGCTTTGGGATCAGTACACTGAGTTTTTGCGCTGTAAGCGTTTCAGCATGTGATTGTTCAGCTGTCTGACATGGATCACCTTTAATCATGGGGTTCTCTTGAACAGTGTCTGTGAAATCAGACTGTGTTGTGGTTTAATTTTACCTGTCTCTTTGTTTTTTATTTTCAGACCCGACGGATCACAGCAATACCCAAGGCTGAGAATGCTCCACGGGAGAACAGAGGTAGGTTTGATTTAAATGTGCAGACACCTAGAAACCCACTGACCCACAATCTGAATCTGAGGTAACTAACTTGACATGTTGCTGTACCTGCCTATTGAAATACAGTGCTTTTAAAACAACACATAACTTTGTAATTGTACTGAGACTTTCATATAAAACAGCTTTCAAATTTGCATGACTGATTTTTTTGATGATGGGAGATGCCACTGTACAGTTCTAGCAAGTACTGTAGTGCTGCCCTGTTTCTAAGTTTTCCATCTTTGAGATTTTCTCCACCAAAACAGAGAAGTTTTATTTATGGTGCTCAAACCATTGAAAATTAAATAAAAGAAATTCAGCAGCAACGAGGGATCAGCAGATCTCACTGTAATCAGTCTTCCCACCTGTTTCTTCAGTAAGAAGTAGTTACAGTGATGACTGGGCAATATTTTCATGATCACTGATAATATTTTCATTTCATAATCTGTTCTGGAGGATATCAGCAAGTAAAAATTTTATAGTGTCTCTTTGTCAGACCAACAGTCCACATGCAAAATATACTCAGTCCACTATCAAAGAGGAATAAGAAAACTATATAGTAATCAGTTAGAATCTTAAATAATTACTTAATGTGTTATCAAAATAGTTTCCAATTAATTTTCTGTTAATCAGCTACTCAGTTAATTGACTAATCATTTCAGCTGAAACCAAAAGTATCTGCAGGGATAGATATGAGAAGGGCTAAGTGGAAAAATAGTATGTTTGCTTTACAATTTGGGTGAACTGACCCTTTAACTTGCATAAATGACTGATTATCCTGAACTGTGTGCTCCTCAGCTGCAGCAGTGGGAACCACCCGGGCCCGTCCCAGCCAGCACAGCCAAGCTGCAGAGCCACCTCCACCCGCCATCGCTCCCCAGCCTGCGCTCAACCAGGCCCTGATACAGCAGCAGAACGGTAACACATAGTCTGTCTGTATGTGTGTAAATTCATGTCCACGTGCATCAGGTTTATATTCTCTGAGGTGGTTTCCAGGCCCAGTGTCTCTGTTGTTGTTTTCTGGTGGAGGGTACGTTGCTGAGGCCAGATCCAGTGATGTCATGCTCCCACACAGCTGTGAGTGTCAGGGCCTCAAAGGCTCTTTCACAGCTTCTCACTGGCTTTGGCTTCTGGATTCTGTCTCATACTACAGCACTTGTTTTAGTTTTGTGCTGCGACTGTTGAACTTAGCATAAATGTATGCTACTGTGGAAATAAAAGCAGATATACAGTAACTGTCAAAGCATGACAGTGTGGACTCACAGTTAAGGATAAGGTTTTTACTGTCATACAATGGATGACAAATCCCTTTAAAAAGACCAAAACTAACAAAGGATTGATTTTTAAAAGTACTGCCTGTGCATTTAAAACTTGATACATCTTATTATATATATATCTTATTATATATATATATATATATATATATATATATATATATATATATATATATATATATATATATATATATATATATAAATTAGTCTGTGCCATAGCCCTGACCAAAAACTATTAAAAACCAGTAGTGGCAGAAGAATTTTGATGCTTTACTTAAGTTAAAGTAGTAAGAGTACGGTGTGAAAATACTCTGGTAGTTTATTCAATGGTAATTCATCATATAATTTTAAGTAATTAAAGCAGTGCACACCCAAAATCCATCCACACAGGTGTTTCCTCTTTTGTTTCCTAATTAGTGCTGTGCTTGATTGACATCTCCCTCCCCATCATTATGATTGTGTTGTACTTGCTGGGAGGGGCAACTCACCCTGTTATCATTCTTATTAGTACATAGAGTTTAGTGAAATCACGTACCTCTCAACATAGTTCCATCCAACTTACACGTGACTAGAGGACTAATCAGCCTGTATAATTCAAAACATCTGTGTGGGTGTGCAGAGCCTTTAGTTTGCAGAATAACTAGAAATGTTAACTAGCACAAAATGAAACTATGCAAGGAAAGTAAAATTGTACTTAAGTTGAGTGCTTCTTGAGTACAAATACTCAGTCCCACACACACCATCCTGCTGCCCCAAATACTCACTGTAGAACCAAACGTGGATTAATCCACTGCTGAAAATAGTCCCCAACAAATGCACTATTTTCTCCTGTTTGAGTTACATTTACTGAACACTACAGAACATATTTTTTAGGATATTGTTGAGCTATTTTCAAGAATGAAACTATATATTTGTGATGTTGTGTTTTTAAAATGTATTCTGTCAGTTGGCCTGAATGAACGTAGGGCTAAAGACACAGCTTAAAGTTTGATTATTTAGTTTTGCTCCTTCCTTTTCAGCACGGAGGAAATCCAACTGTGTGAAGGAAGTGGAGAAACTGCAAGAGAAACGAGAGAAGAGACGACTTCAGCAGCAAGAGCTCAGAGAGAAGAGAGCACAGGTGAGGAGCAAAGAAACACGCACAACCAGTTTGCAGTTTATTGGGAACACCTAATGACCAAAGTTTGGAATAAAGCTGAACATTCTAAACTGAAGGAGGATTTATCGCAGGACCTTTGCTGGAGAACCATCTTTGGTTTGAGATCTACTGTTTCTGTATTGATCTCAGTAGACTTCATAACACCACTCCACTATGCAGATTTTGAAAGCCATGAATAATCACAATTTTAAAGAAAAAAAAAGACATTTCTTAGGAATTTAGTCACAAGGACCTGGAACCCTCCCTGAGATATTTTAGTCCGTGATGGTTTAAAAACATTATTCATTTCCTGCAGATTGTTTTGCCATGTGTTCTGTTGGAAACCTACTCTTCCACTGCTATTCGGATTGTGTGTGTGTTTTTTTTTTTTTTTTAACCAGTGGAGTAAATGGAAGTCATGGTTTGTTTTGGGGAAGAGGGAAAGAGTCAGTGTTGCCAACTTACCAACTTAGTCTGGTGCACTAATGGTGAATAACCTATCAAGCAAAATGCCTAGTTATAGCTTCAGGTTTTGTGCTGCGTTCATGTCTCTGTTTTAAGCACAGGCAGAAGTATATTATTATTATTATTTTTTTCAATTGTTTGCTTGTGAATGAAGACGTGTATCTTTCTCTGCTCTGCCCGTCTGCATAAATAAAATGTACAAAATGTTCAACTTACTGCTTGTAAATGTCATCCGACACTTCTGTTTTCTGTTCCATTACAGGAGGTGGATGTTAATTTACCAAACTATGAAATCATGTGCATGATCAGAGACTTCAGAGCAAGTCTGGACTACAGGCCTTTAACCACTAATGATCTGGTAAGTCTGGTTGATAGGTAAATAGACATGAGGACATCTGGTTATTTCACATACTTATATATTATGTAAGATGTAGGTACGCACTCATTAGAGATAACTGGAGTATTCAGCCAAAATAACCTTTTTGTGGAGTTTGTCATTGTTTTGGCTTCTGAGACACATTAGTTGTTATAATCTCATGCAGTGCAGCCAAACTTTGTTGAATCCTTATTTTGAATTTTAGAAAAGATCTAGTTTCCAAACATACCAAATATGTCAGATCGAATTTGGGGAAAATGTGTATAAAATTATGCAAAATACATTTAGAATATTTCCATCTGGTGGCAGGCTGCAGTCATAAAATACACGCTGGGTTCGAACATTTCACTCACAGTAAACATCATGTAGCTTCAGTGAAAAGCTGAAACAAGCTGATACAGAGTATATGTGAAGCTGTCTGTGTGGAATAAGGAGATTTCTGTAGGAGTAATAAAGGGGGAAAGTTGCAATGGTGATAAGTTAAATGTCTAAACAGAGGCTCTTTCCTTTGTCTGCAGATCGAGGAGCACAGGATATGTGTGTGTGTGCGTGCACGTCCCCTCAATAAAAAAGGTAATGTTCTGTCTTAACTTGCAGTTTCACTGAATGTTTTCTTTGTAGCATTCATAATCGCATGAAAAAAAAAAAAATTCTCTTCGTCAACATCAGAGTTGTCAACGAAGGATCTGGATGTGATCACCATTCCCAGTAAGGACGTGGTAATGGTGCATGAGCCCAAACAGAAAGTTGACCTGACTCGCTACTTGGAGAACCAAACTTTCCGATTTGACTATGCCTTTGATGAGAACTCCACCAACGAAATGGTTTACAGGTAATGTGTTTTTCTACATGCCAGCACTCTACACAGAAATCCTGTTGCTAAAGAAGATGCTCCTCTGCTCGCAGGTTCACCGCTCAGCCGCTGGTTGAGACCATTTTTGAGAGGGGGATGGCAACCTGCTTTGCATATGGACAAACTGGAAGTGGAAAAACACATGTGAGTGCTTTGATTTGAACTTGAGAAGCGTTTTGTTTTTTAGTGGCCTCCTCCTGTTGTAACTCATCTCCCCCTTTAGACGATGGGAGGTGACTTTTCAGGAAAGAACCAGGACTGCTCTAAAGGGATCTATGCACTGTCTGGTCAGTTTCCCCTTTACCTCTATATTCAACACTGTATACTGAATTTGACATTATATAAGTGTGTGTTTTTCTCTCTCTGTGCAGCCAGAGATGTTTTCCTCATGTTAAAGAAGCCAAATTATAAGAAGTTGGATCTGCAAGTCTTTGCCACATTTTTTGAGATTTACAGTGGGAAGGCAAGTCTGTTTTAATATGATTAGTAATTCATTTATTTATGTATTCATTTATTCAAACAGGGGATTGAGTTAACCTTAAGCTCCATTATTTATCATTCATAAGCATTTGTAAACATATATTATAGTTGTATGCAGATATAAGGACATTTTAAGTGTTTATTGACATATACAGTATTTTCAGCTATTATAACTTTATAACAATTCACCTTTTCCTAAGACTACATCTGACATACTTGTTATATAGTTACAGGCGTGTTGTATTATGTTGTCATTTTTTTACCAGCAGGGATTCGTTATCAGCAGAGCGGTTGTTTTGTGACGTTTAGCAGGTGAACCACATTTCTAAAGTTTTTTGCTCATGCTGAGGTTAATGAGCATCTGTCCAAACCTTCCTGCTATAGACTCATGCAAACATCCTTCCTATATTTTCTATAATATGGATATTATAGACATTTTTATATATTGATACTACAGGAAAAAACTATAGGAAACAAGCATGTTGCAGAGTTATTCAGCTGTAAAACATATCTACATTACTTAGCTAATTGTGATGCAGGCCTGAAGTGTGGATTGGTGGTAGTATAATGAAGGAAACACTGGGTCATAAACATGGTCAGGACATCCATCAGTCTTACATTAGTAAAACCTCCAGCTTGATATAGGAATGACATAGACTGCATCAGAGTCTCTCCTACAGTCAGGTTATGTTCTGTATCAGATCCTGAACACAGTACTGAGAACTACTTTATAACGTATTAAAAACCATTATCAAATGTTTCTGTACTGCTGATATGTTGTGATATGATATGATGTATTTTTTCTGTTGTGGCACAGTAAATGATGCAAGTTGTAGCAATATGTAAATTTGTGCTCGCATTTTAAGGTGTTTGACCTACTAAACCGCAAAGCCAAGTTACGAGTCCTGGAGGACGGGAAGCAGCAGGTGCAGGTGGTGGGGCTGCAGGAGAGGGAGGTGAAATGCACAGAGGACGTCCTCAAACTCATCGAAGTGGGAAACAGCTGCAGGTAAACACAGCAGATTGTTGTCACAACACACAAACAAGATCTGAATGAAATCTTGGACTGATTCTCAAAAATAAGCTTTGTGCTGTTTTTCCGTGTCTCCTCCAGGACTTCCGGTCAGACCTCGGCGAATGCTCACTCTTCTCGGAGCCACGCCGTGTTTCAGATCATCCTGCGTCGACGGGGGAAGATGCATGGAAAGTTTTCCCTCATTGACCTGGCGGGGAATGAGAGAGGGGCAGACACATCCAGCGCTGACCGTCAGACTCGGCTGGAAGGAGCCGAGATCAACAAGAGCCTGCTGGCACTCAAGGTCTCCTCCTCAGCTAGCTGCCTGTACTAAATTTAGTTGAAAACTGAATTTCGACTGTATTTTCAACATTGAACAGGTTCTGTGGATTACTGGTCATATTTCTTTAAGCAAGTAATTTTTTTTCCTACATGACAGAAGTGTTTTCTGCAGGACCAGAGGGATGACTCTTATCAGTTTGTAGTACCTGCATGTTGTTTGATATGATACTGTATCTGACTGATGATAACTAATGATTTCTGGTCAAATCTATCAATTATCTTTAGATTAATTGTTGAATATAAAAAATGTGACATCTTTGATTTGCTTGTTTCGTCCAACCAAGATTTTTAATTTGATAATAGAAAACAGGAAAAAAAAACAGCAGATACTCTCATCTCAGAGGCTGGAACCAATGAATATTTGTTATTTTCCTTGAAAAAAAACTAAATGTTTCAGCCTGTGTAATTTAGAAATCGTCACTCTACTCAACCAGTGATGATGTTCCTGACTTTGTGTAGGAGTGTATTCGAGCCCTGGGCCGAAACAAACCTCACACTCCTTTCAGAGCCAGCAAGTTAACCCAAGTGCTGAGGGACTCCTTCATAGGAGAAAACTCCAGAACATGCATGGTAAGAAAACAGCACTACCACGTGTTACTTGTACCCTCTGTTGGCAGAAGCATTTAACAGTTATGAATAACGTCTTGATAAATATTGATCTGATGTTTCCCCGCATAGATTGCGACTATCTCTCCTGGAATGGCCTCTTGTGAAAACACCCTGAACACGCTCAGATATGCCAACAGGTAAAACTTAACTGCTCTTAACTGGAAAAAAAAAAGGTTTTACTTGTAACTGAGTATTTCAAAACTCTGGTATTGCTAAGATTTGACCACTTGTTTCACCACTGTCCTCTCTTGTCTCTTCTTCTTGGTTATGTGCTTCTCTCTCTCTCTCTCTCTCTCTACCACCATGTTTCCAGGGTAAAGGAGTTTGGGATTAGTCCCTCAGACATTCCCTTCTCCCAGAGCGGGGGCGGAGGGGGTCGCTCTGAGCTCTCTCCTACTTACGAGTACGATCACTCTGTCATCTCACATCACTTCAAATGTGGATTAATCCATCCTTGAAAAGAGTCCCCAAAAATTCTATATCTCCTTCTGTTTAAGTAAAGACTCGGTTGTTTGGATTTGTTGACAATAAGTAACATATAGAATATCACCAGCCTTATGCTTTTACTGCAGGTTGTAATTAAAGTCACCCTCCATTCAAAAAGGGTTTCACTTGGATGTTTGATCTTTTCTGTGCAGAATGATGCATGTGCACAGTTTGACATTAGTGGCCCCCATTTACACCCACCACTATAATCTGATCTGTATCTGCATACATTGCTAGATATAGATGAAACAGATGCTAATGATCAAATAAATCCACTTAGCCTTTAGACTTTGACCTGGGATAGGCCAAGTCCACCAGCCTCTGCATATTGATAATTGATCACAATGTAGGCATGATCAAGATAACCAGGACAGGTGTCAGCGTAAAGACCCACGGATCGGATGTTGTCATCCAGATAATATGTCCAGATACAGATCACATGTTCATCCCAGGTGCAGATGTGTCTGTTTTCACATTCATCTGCTGAAGGGTTTGTCATTAGCAGCTTCCATGTTATCATTTGATACAATTTTGATATTAAAAAAGATATTGATAAATTTGTTTTAAATGAAAAATAACAAATCACGCATGGATAGTTTTCATTGTTTTTGTAGAGTAGATATATATCAATATAGTGTTACAGTTTGTAAGTAAAAGTACATTTACTCAAGTACAGTTACGAGGAAAACAGTTCTCTGTGCTCACTGGGATATCACAGCTAACAGTAAGAGACATCTTGTTAAACCTATGAAATCAGACATATTTGCATAGAATTTTTAACAAAGTAAATGAACTTTTTTTCTTGGAAAAACCACATTACTAGACATACATTTTTATCTCAAGCAGAGTATTTTTATGAGTCATAAAATATGTCTGGAGGGGATCTTTAAAGATGGCAGCTCACCTGAAGGCTATATACTGAAGTCCAAGTCACTTAATCTCACTGTTAGTAGAAGGTGTAACATCTGCTTTTTGTCATGTTTTGCTAATTTTGCATTAATATCTGTTGAAGTTGACCTTCTTTTATTTTCCTCCAGGTTTCATTTCCCTAAAAACCTGCATGGATTCTGTAATATTAATCAGTTTCTTCATCACCACACTGATGCTCCAAATGTTGCTCCATGATAACACAGTATTCATAATTGCTTCTGCCCATGGCATGCTGCATTTTCACCGTCCACATGTCGGTATTCACAAGTTGCATGCAGCTGTGTGCCTCTGTTGCTCATCAGGTACTTTTGCAGTAATTACAGTAGTGCTGTTTAAACCTGCAGCTCTGATGTGTTGTCAGGGTGAAGGAGCTCACAGTGGACCCTGCAGCAGCGATGGAGAGCCGTCAGGGAGGACACGTCAACCAGCTGGAGGTGCTGGAGGCTCAGTGGGGCGTCGGGAGCTCTCCACAGAGAGACGATCTAAAGCTGCTGTGTGAACAGAATGTAAGACAAACACAGAGTCACACTGTAGGCTTGCAGGACAGGTTCACATGCTGTGAATGTGACCTGTAGAGTAAGTGAGAAAAATCTAACTCAAAATATAATTAGAACTTTGTTAATAACTATAAATCCGGCCTGTTAAGATATGAATGGTAGTTTCTTTTAAAACTGATGTTTTTTTTTTAGAGGTCCTTAAGGAACAGCATTTCCCATAAGCCATAGAGTTTAGAGACTAAAGGTCATGGACAGAGAAAGCTTTCAGAGATTAGAACAGAGTGTTGAAAAAATGACTAGAAGAGAGTGTTGTGATGTCATGACATCAGCTCTCTGTATGATAATTACATTAATAGAGTTAATCTGAAACTTAAAATGAGAAGGTATCTGCAGGTCTAAAATCTGTCTTTTGGCTGCTATAGGCAGTAATTTTCCTAAATGTTTCTGATTGCAGGCGACATTACACACCAGTAAACTAAAAGTAGGATTGTTGTGACAGTGGATTGTGCTACAGGAGGCTGGTTCAGTCCTTTTTGATGTAGCAAAACATTGTTAACACTGCTGCTACAGACGCCAGGAGGAGTCGATTTTTTAGCAAGAGCTTAATTGAATTTAAATGAATGAATCATTTTTAACTGGTAATCCATTCAGCAATTTTCTGCTGCCTGTCCCAGTCCAGGTTGTTTTAATTTAGTTCATTCACTCATTAGGAATCCCTGTTACATACTGTACTGCTGAGACGTACTGACGAACTGTTCTATAATAATAAGTAATTGTAGATGATATCATCTCCTCTGGTTTTCCATCATCCTCTCATACTTTGAACAGCTAATAAATTACATTCTAGGTGGAATTAAAAAGTCAATTCTTAAATGTAACTTTGTGAACGCTGCAGAAAAAGGCTTCAGAGGTATGAAGCACAGGAATATTATTAACACAAATGTGTAATTACATCCTAAAAGACTTCAAAGTGCAGACCCTCAGATCACAGTAGCACTGGTGTGAACAGACGTGGTATTTTATCTTTTTAGGAGGAAGAGGTTTCCCCGCAGCTCTTCACATTCCATGAAGCCGTGTCTCAGCTGGTGGAGATGGAGGAGCAGGTTCTGGAGGATCACAGGGCTGTGTTCCAGGTACTTTGATGCACTGACCTGTCAAATGACTGTCAGCCCAGACACTGACCTGACATAACTTTAATCAACTTGAAGGTTTTCTCTTCTGCTCCATTCATTTACTGTGGTAAGATCATTTTTATGTGGTAAGCTTCTGCTGTTATTCATCACCTCCTGTGTAACTTCACTGCCACTGCATCTTCATATGAAGATGATGGCGATGTTGTCATTTGCAATTATCTAACACTGACAAAAAGTGACCTACTGGCAGTTTCTCTAAAAGTAAACTAAACTATAAACTTTTAGCAACTAGGTTGGTTTTGGATTTTGAGCTAAAAGAAGAAGAAGAAAAAAAAAGACAAAGTCAGGTGCTAACACCATCAATAATCCAACAGCAGAAACTGTGTGTGTCATCCACTGTGTATTATACCAGAAGGGGATTATTGTTGAGAATAAGGGAAAAATGGAATGTGTGCACAGAAAAGAGAAAGGTATGCATTTAAACATTCTCCATCTTACATACCCTCATCCATCTCCCCAACTTAACTCTCCCACCCACACCCTCAACCCCAACCCTGCTCAGCAGATTGTTCTTACCCACACTGTTTGTTTGTTTCTAATGTTTAAAAAAAAAAGAGAAAGAGAGACAGAAAGAATGAAAGAAAGAAGTTCCAGTTCCATTAAACTGTATCTCTACATCTCATACATTCTCATATTTTAATCTCATCAAATGACAGACTTCTAAAAAAGGAGATTATGTGATGCCAGTGGGAATGTGAGGTGGGAATTCCATAGAGGTGGAATCTTAAGATTTTTTTCATTTATTTTTATTTTTTCAGTGGTTACAGTGTGATGTCATTCATACATGAGAGATTTTAGATTTACTGGTTTCTTAGTGTTACCTGGCATTGTCAGATACTCAGATGGGTGGTTGGAATCAGTGTCAGGAGAGAAAAAGTCGAATCTATGTGTCCTTAACTACAGCTCTATAAAAATGTGACCCACCATTAGTAATCTATATGTTTTTATTTTCCATATTCAAGATGCTTCATCCTGTAGAGATACATTTAGTCCTCATGGTTCAGTGTAGGCAGATGTTTTATTTACCGTTCTCTTTATCAGTCTGATGTCTGCACTTGTAAAGTTTAAACCTCACAGAACTGACGTGCTGTGTGTCTCTTACAGGAGTCGATCCGCTGGCTGGAAGATGAGAAGGTGCTTTTGGAAATGACAGAGGAGGTGGACTACGATGTCGAGTCATATGCAACTCAACTAGAACAAATCCTGGACCAGAAGATCGACATTCTCACTGAGCTGAGAGGTAAAGTCATTTGTCCAGTCACAAAGTGTAGACACGCACCTGTTTACATTAGTCTGATCTCTGATGGTCCGATGTCTGAACAAGTGTCCAGACTACGCACTACATAAAAGTAATAATATAAAATCTCTATATATTTCTCTGATATTTATCTCTAATATTTCTGTATATTTCTGCATGGCACAGTCTTAAATGAGTGCTGTCAGATTAGAGTAAAGGCTGCAACAGCACATACAGAGAGACAGTGGGAATAAGAGACTTACATGCTCTAAGATCATTTTAATATATATAATATGTATGAATATATTTAATATACATAAATATTTATTATCTCAGTCCATATCTCTGACGCACAAAATACCATAAAGCTGTTAAATAAGCAGTTCTTCTTATGTGAGATCAGAGATGAAGCTACTTTTTCTCTCAGTGGGGAAGACCAAACGATGTATGTCTCTGAATATCAGAGATGAATGCTGGTTTTTAAAGACTTCTGTAGTCTTTGTAACTGGTCTAGTTTGGTGTTTACCCTTGAACTTGCTGGGTCTGATTCTGACAGTTTGAGCTGCTAACTATCGCTCAGTTAGAGGAAGACTCCCCGCCCTGTCTCGCTGAGCGAGTGGGAACAAGAAAGGCAACATTCTCCCTATTACAAGTCAGTGCACTATCACAATGATTCTGAAGCTGCTGAAGGTAAAATAATTCCATAATGAAATGATCTGCTGAAAACATGAAGGGGTTAGCATCCTTTGCACTCAGGATGGTCATTGATATAGGATTCAACTGCAAATAAGTTAGAATAGTTTGAGGAACAGCATCTCTCTCTCTCTCACATGAGGTGACAAATACTGTGGCTCTTTCATAAATGTCCCGTCATGTCTGAATAAAGTCACAACAAACATTAATGTAAAAACATCTGACAAAAAGCCATCACTCGAAGAGACAGATGAAGCCAGCAGTTGTTGTGTATTTCATATCTCAGAGGGTCTTTACAGATTGTAAACGCAGCCTCATTTCTTTCTTGATATTTCAGTCATTGCAGCCTGTGCTGTGACATTCTCTTTTCTTTCAGATAAAGTCAAGTCTTTCCGTTGTGCACTGCAGGAAGAAGAGCAAGCTAGCAAACAAATAACCCCTAAGAGGCCTCGAGCACTATAGACACCCACAAAACACATGATATGTTGGTGTAATACTGATTCGTCCTGAGAAAGATGGAGGCCTGTATGAGGAGCTCAGCTGTGATGACTATGACTTACTGTCTCTGTGTGTTTGGTTTCCCCTCAAACTCTTTGCTGTACAGGCTGCCATCACTTCCCATCATCCATCCGTCCATCTGTAAATCCAAAGAGCAGGCCGTCTTTGCTCTCCATCCTCCTGTGAAGTGTATTTACAAGCTTTCTGTATGTGTGATAAGTCACAAGTGCTTCATTTAAACAAAAAAAGGTGAATAATTATTTGTTTTAAAAAGAAATTTTTATAGAGTCAATCATATCTTATCCTCACCATGGCCAATTTTATAAACAGCTGTTGCCATTTTGTGCAATATTTGGAGGACTCTTCCTGTTCTTCCCCTTGTTTCAGCTCAGGGGTGAACAGGGCATGTTGAGTTTGTGTGTAAAATGAGCCACTGTGTGTTTGTGTTGATACTGTATGTAATATAGGTTTGACTGAGAGAAAGCCTAAAACACAAAACTAACCTTACACTACGTTAATTGACCTAATGAAGGGACTATAATCAAAGACAAAACAGTTGATTTCAGACTTTTCCAGAAAACATTTACAGAAAGTGTTATTTCATTTGCCATAATAAAGAAATGCTACTTCTTGCTGCTGCACCTGTTTTTATTTATTCTGTAAAAATGTCCTTTTAAAATGTTTATGATAGAAGCCTTGAGCCGTGTGCGGTTGTTACTGTCCCTGCAGACAGACTTTGAGTAATACTTTAAGTTTCCAAGTTAAGCATTTACTTGCAGTATAGAAACATGTAAAAAATGGTTTATAACACACTGCCATGTAGTTATATCCATGTATAGTGTTTGTCAGCAAGTATAACTTCTCCATTAAGACGTAGTTGTTGTTTACCATGTTATCATTCATTATCTGTTTATACAGCAGCCTCCCCTTATGGGAGTTACAGTTGTTAACAAATACATTAATATAGACCTTGATCTGCTAACAACTACACAATTATAGTGTGTTATAAACCATTAAAAGTTTATATAATCAGAATATAGATTCAGAATTCAGTATTTCTTTAGACATTCGCAGGAACTTGACTTGTAAGTGCTCAGTGATTTGCAGGAAATTTGTGACAATTTGTTCCTTACTGAGGATATAATTACTTAAAAAAACAAAGCTAATAAATAGTTTCTGTTTTTAAAAAAGCTCAGTAATTTCCAAAAACCAGCAGTTTTTAGCTAACATTACCTCAAATAAGAGGTAATAATGCATTTGTTGGGGACTATTTTCAGTAGTGGATTAACCACAATTATGCATTTACCAGGTTGTATCTGGAAATATTGTGAAGTAGCTCCAATCATTAAAGAAATACAAGTTATGATTTAAATAAATATACACTTACCAACATTAAAACCAAGTACAGGTGAAATGAATAACACTGGTCATCTTGTTACAATACAGTGTTCTTGCTAGGAAACCTAGGGTCCTTCCATTCACCTGGATGTTACTTTGACATGTACCACCCACCTAAACATTGTTGCAAACCAAGCCCACACCACCTCCCCATTGGCAGCAGTAGCGTTAAGGAAAAGTCAGGAATGTCATGACAATCTATCCAGAGATATTTCAGTCTTGACCGAAAATGTGTACCAGCCAATCCACAGATCCAATAAAACACACATACTCATGTCGCGTTACCATCCAATTGATTTTATTCCACAGTACAGACAATGGTAGAGAGCGTCGGGGTAAGACGTCAGACTTCTCACATATACTGTATGAATTAGGAGACATCAGCACCTACTGTATCCCCTGTCTGAAAACAACAACATGTGAGTCAAAATCACTTAGAGAGGTAATTCTGATACTGGTGTTCATTAATTACACACAGTGCTTTTATCAGTGTGTGTCAATGCCATGTATAAAAGGATAACACTGTCAACAACACGTAAAAATGGGTTATGATCAGCTGTATACAGTAGCCCCCCCCATTTAGCATTTATGAGCAGTATATGTGTAAACATTTAATAAATGGTTTATAACACCTTCTAATGCTACGTGGACAGATATATGCTCTTTGAATTAAAGAATATTTATAAGAAGTATATTTATTGAAAACTATAACCCATCCTGACACCCTCATGACTGTATAAACAGTAAATGAATACTTTGAAGCTAAATAACACAAAGGTTGTAATCGTATATGAATAAGTCTTTATTCTTTGTGCACATTTAGATTTAATACTGTTTTTAAATGTGTTTAAAACCATATTATTAGCTGCTACATTATAGTGTAAAGTGTGTTGAAAACTATTTATTGTTTATGCACTGCTTATAAATGCTGTATACAGGGATGAAGTTTCATCAAACAGTTTGGAATTTGAGCATGTTAATCTAATTTCAAATGCTGCATATATCCAATATATATATATGGATTATTGCCACCATATATTTTGACCCCTCAATATTTGTCACAGAACCACTGCTCTATTGTATTTGTGATGTCTTACTACAAAGTAGTTTTACAGCAGGACGTCACCAGGCTGCTGTGCAGAGTTACCACCAGCTGTGGAAAAAACAACCTACTGCTGGTATATATACTGATACAATGTTGACACAACTTTATAATAAGAATCCCTTATAAAGCTGAATTTACTTTATCAATGGTTAGTAAATAATGTACTAACACTTAATAGACCAGTTAAAAACATTGTCTTACAAAGTCTACACCACCCTCACAGCCAGAAACTGGGTGTAGTCTATAATGGTGACCTCACCTTGTTCAGTACAGTACAGTCTTGTGCCTTCACTTAGTCCAAAACACACTGAACATATTCTAAAAGACAAGATTGTGTCACTCCTGCTCTGCTCTGCTCTCTCTCTCTCTCTCTCTCTCTCTTATTTTAAAGATTTAATAAGATTTTTTAGAGCCTACATTTAAAACACTTCATGGGCTGGCTGTAAAGCACTTTGTAATCTGTTCAGAAAAGTGTTTTGAAATGTTCTTTTTATAATTGTTATTATTAAGACTGCAGTTGTAATGTTAAAAAGTGATTAATAAAGAATTTAAATCATCAAGTCTGTGCTAAATAAGATGTTAATAACTGGATTTTAGTCCAAATTATCTTCAGCTCTTTTCCATAAGATCAGTGGTCAAAGTGGTCTCACCAGTCTAAGAGATTTTTCACAACCTGCCAACCCACAGATTGTTGTTACTAATGGATTTTAACTGATCTATAAATTCAATTCTTTATTTAAGGAATACTTTGACACTGGGAGATACGGTTATTTGCTTTCTGCTGAAAAGTCAAATGAGAAAATCAATGCCACCCTGATGTTGGTTTCTTTCAGCCAGCAGCAGCTTAACTGGAAACAAGGCTCTGTCCAAAAGTAACAAAGTCCGCCTAATTAAGACATTATGTGGTCGTTCAATCCCACAAAAACTGAAGTGTAAAAAATGTACCATTTATGGTGGAATATGTCGAACCTGTTGTCGGTGTCCCAGGCTAATCATTTCCAGTCTTAATGCTAAGCTAACTGAAGTAGAATTTTTTGTTTTTGTAAAAATTAAACGACATAAAACATGGTTTATAGGCATTGTTTTGTTACCTTTGGACATAGCCAGGATAGATGTTTCTCTGTTTGTTTCCAATCTTTATGCTAAGCTAAGCTAACCAAACCAGATGCTCCTTGTAGCTTTCCTGAATGGAATGATATGAGTGGTATTGATCTTTTCATCTAACTCTCTGCCCTCAGAAAGAATTTGTATTTCCCAATATGTCAAACTATTACTTTAATTATTAATCATTTTTATTATGGACTATTACCCATCATAAATGGTACCTTGCTTTAAAGTAAACCAAAGGCAAGGTGCCAGCAAGCAAAATCAACACTGGCATATGGACTTAGAACTGAGCTATAGGTAAACATGTAGGTCTCTTTTACTTTTTATCCAAAAGTGGCAATAATTGCAATAATCTCAAATATAACCAGCAGAATGTTTTGATATATTTCATTGAACAGTGAGGACATAGTGGACAACATAACTGGTTTATTATTGTTAAGCATGAAGGTTAAGTAGTTCCAATCTGACTGGATGACATGCAACAGCTTGTTAAATAGAGCTGCTTCATTATGGGGTTTTAACTATTTCATGCACCCACTGCTGACTGAAAAACCAGTCTCACGTTATATTTCAAAGGTTCTGTAAAATACTCCAGTTTGAAAAATAGGTACAGTAAGTCCTATAAAATGCTCAGCAGTTGTTGTAAAGAGACAGCAGAGGTCAACAGTAGCTTGAATACAAATAGTTTTCACGAGGAGTGAAACACAACTGCAGGTGGTGTGTCTGATTTCAGACTGTGAATTGCCTGTAGCTTGTATTGGTGTAGATTGTGCCCCTGCTGTGATAGTGGTTATTTTGCCTGGCTGTGATTGGAACAATAATATTGCACTGGTAAGAACAAAAACCTTCCTGTGTTGGTTCGTAGCCTTGATGACTGCCAAGTGACAAATAAAATGCTACATATTTCAAATATATTTCACCTGAAATTTCCATATTAACATCATGAACTTTAGGTAAATAAATAACTCTCAACCATTTAGGTCCTACATATACATCTTTACATTATGTACACTGACACATCCATGGCTCCTGAACAGACTCAGGATCCAAATGGGGAGACATTCAACTTAGCAGCCAAACGGCCAAAGGGGAACAATGTGTTTGTATCCAAAAACCTGCCACCCACCGCACAAGAGAAACTCAATGCAAAGGTCCATTTGCAAAACAGCTTATTGTCCATGATTACAGGGATTCACTCTAGCTTTGCCCTCAATTAAAAGCTTTTAAGACAGATTCATTTTTCTGTTAAAGCCGTTCTTCTCTCTCTCAGACATGGACAATATCAGGTTAAAAAGATGCAGTCACCAAAAACCATTCAAATGCTCTTGGTGCATATATCTCTCCTTCCTCTCCTTATAGTAACAAAAGCATGGGTACTGTCTAAATCAAGGGGCTTTCAAACAGACATGAGACAAAGATACTGTGTTGAAATGGACAGGTACGTGATTTTAGTGGTTTGACCTATGATTCTGCAATTAAAGTACTTAAAAAGCATTGCTGCAATAGTGTCAAAACTGCACTCCTTCTCTGAGTCGTAACTCAGTCACAGCTGACCACACAAGTTTAGATTAATCATGACTTTGTTTCCAGGGATATTACTATCTTACAAATAAACATCCATACTTAGAAATCATGGGGGAAAAAAGATACTCTTTCTAACTCCAGAACATGCCTGAGAATCATCACGTTTTAACGTTTCCTTCAGTGTCAGTGTCATCTACTGATAGTTGTCTGTACATCTGTGGGTACAGTACAAACATTAACTGCTTACAGCTAATTCAGCACACTTATAATGGTGCAAATTTGCCTAAATGTAAACACACACAGGCATCAAAAACTGGACTCAAATTTCAGCCTACAGAGTAACTCACTAACAGCATTATGGGAACTATAGTTTCAAAACATGGAGCATGATTATCTACTAAAGAGAAGTAAGACAAACAATAATAATAATAATAGGAGAATAGGAGGGCAGGGGGGGTGTTGGGGGGCGCAGTTGTCTCAGTGTCAGACTTTGAAAACCCCTTCTCTAAATACGTCTCTGTCTACTGTTTGGCACATTTACTTGCATTATTTTCATATCCTGACAAAATGTACAGACATGTGCATACCTGCACATACAGTATACCCTGAAATAAATAAAAAGTGTCATGCACTACAGTGTTCAAATGTAGCAACATGAGATGGTAACTACAGTATATTTCCACTGTAAACTAGTGCAAAAAACAACAATGAGGTTACACAGTTGAATAACTACAGTATTAGAGAATGATTTTGGCTTCTGTGGTGGGTTGGAGACATTGCTGATCACGCAGAGTGTGGAGACAGACACGCTCTTGTGCCGTGTGGAAGCTGGGCATAAAACAACAGCATAGTAAAATGAAGTGAGCAAGAGGGAACAACTGCTCCACACATCTGCACACTGAAAGCTCTCATGGGTTTAAAGGACAGGTTCACGATTTCAGGTCAGGCTTAAACACCAGTAAAGTGCCTGGTTGAACACTGAAACAGGCCTTACATGCTGCAATCATTCCTGCTGTTCACACTGGCTGTGAAGATATCCTTTCAGTGTAAGTGGTGGGAAACAAAATCCACAGTCTGAGACCTGTATGAGTATATAGGGGTGGACTATAGGAGTATAGAGGCACATATTGGATTAACTTGAAGTATTTTGTCAAAACTTCATATGTCATCACCCAGAGACTAAAGTTAGTGGATCACTGAACTCCAGCACTAATAACTGAGCCAAACAACTGGCGTAAACTTCAATACTGTTAGCCAGCTCTGGTCAGTGACTATGGTGGTCATTTCAAAAGCCGTTTCACCTTGGAACACTGCTTTTCTTTCTTTTCCCCTCTAACCCAAGACATTAGACTAACACTTTCATTTCATTATTCTCATACAGGCATAAGACTGTAACATGCCTCCAAATGAATACAATTAATTATTAGTACTTTTCAAAAATAAAACAACATTTCTTTTTTTCTATTCATCAGTGGGTTTAATCAAGACTGCAGATTATGTTCACACTGTAATTAAGTGAACAACTTCCCCCATCTCTTCCATTGAAACAGTATAGGCAGGATGAATGATTGCAGAAGGCAGGACCTGTTTCAGTGTACATATGTGCACCTGACTACTGTCTTAAGACGGGCTTGAAAAACCTGTCATTTAATGAATGAGGGTTGAAATTCATTTTGTGCACATTGTGTTTAGTGAGTGTTTATGTGAGGTGGCTTCTTCTTCAACGTCCCTTTGAATGAAAATATACAGCTCAGCTCAGCAGACAGAAGCAACACCGAGTCTCGAGAGGACACCAGTGATTTTCTCCCCACTGCCACATTCACCAATGCAAGGATCAATCCAGCCGTTACAACATTCGTGCTGAATCACTTCCCGCCCATTTTTCGGTCCATTTAGTAAAAATACTGAAAGATTCACAGGTCCGTGTAAGTGGAAATCCTGCCTCCGCGCCCCTCACCAAGTGTCCAGCCTGAAATGGAACAGGCTCCTCAGCAGAAACACCAGGTACATCCTGTTCGATATCCTATGAGCAAAAAGAGCAAAAAGCCGGGGAACACCACCCGAGTGTCTACCAGCAGCAGCACAAGTGGGAAACAGAACACCACCAGCAGGTGGATCAGAGGTATTGCAAGCAGATGAATATATAAAGGGATTGTTGCTGTGGACTGTACAGAGTTTCAGTTGTTGCTTTAATGCTGCATGCCCTGTTTTTCTGCTTCCTGTTCCATCTGTGGATTAAGTGTCTTGTTGGATATTAAGGCCTTGGACGGCCCAGAGGCCACACTGAAAGGGAATAATACTACAGAGTCTCACACACAGTGGAATGAAACTGGAGCGAGCAGTTCGACTTAGACGTAAGTATAAGTAGCACATCGATGATGAACACATTAGTTCTGTGACTAAGACAAAGACCTTTCTCTCTAATAGAGTATTTCAAGATTTCCAAAAACAGCTCTCACATGTTTAAAGGATCATTTCACCCAAATTATAAAAAATCTAAATTTGTTATCTCTTGTGGTATCTAGCTGTGCAGGCAATCTTTGTTTTATGTGCCCAAGTATTGAGATATCAGTCTCTGCTTCTGCCCTGATACAACAGAGGTGAATGGATTTTTTTGGGTGTCAGAGTCAGAGTGATCAATATATTTGTATTAAAGGTGGGTCAGCTATGTGGGTTTTTTGTGTTTCTTTTTTTTTTTTTCTATATTATTTTTTACAGTCCCACACACAGTTTATCAGGAACACCAAACTAAAACTAGTGCAGTCTAATTCAACAGTCTAAAGAGTATGGTCTAGGCCTGTTCTATATGGAATGTGCCTTGAGATAACTGATTTGGCACCATATAAATAAAAATGAATTAAATTTAGCAGCTAAAGAGGCAGATATTTCCCTCAGGAGCTGATGGAGACCAAAACAGAGCTAAAAGGAGAATGACATTCATCAATCATCATCATCATCATCAGCTCTCCAAAAGAATGATAAATTTGCTTTGTGTCTGCCGGATATGTAAATAGGCAAATGTTGCTTTTACCCATGTAAAGTTAGTACACTTAGTAAGATGACAATATGGCGGTGTTGTGTTTACAGCTTTATCTGCTGCCCTCAAGTGGTCAAAAAATAATACTGCTAAGAAAAACTGATTATTTCTTCAGTGGAAAGTAGTTCTGAAGGAGGCAGAAATGTCAGAGAAAAACATGAAAGCAAAGTTATCTGTATGACTAAATACCACAAGGAGTAAAAGGGAAAAGATATTTTTTTGTAATTTGGAAGACCTGACCCCTTAATATGTTAATTTTAATTTCCTAATCTTCTTCTTTCCATCTTTTTGCACTGTGAGGGTTTTCTTTTCGTACTTATTGCCAGTCATTGCTGGGTAGAGTGTTTTAAACATGTCGCTCAGCTGACAGTCGGACAGAAACGGAGGTGAAAGTCATTGGCATATTTACCATGGCTGCCAAACTAATGTGGCCTAGAACCCGTGCTTGACTGTTTGAAGATGAATCTGGCTCTGCAGTTTGTCCTGAGCTCATGAGCATGAATTCTTGGACAGCGTACTGTATATGTGTGTGTTTGGAAAAGGGGAGAGGGAGGGGGTCCCGTTATACAAGTTAGTTTAAGGCTTACAATATTTCACTTTATCCTTCCTTGTCATTTTTTAAATAGTTAGGATGTATCCTATAAAAGTATTACTGTAAAAGAGTCATGCTACAGAACTGTCGTTTGATCGCTGGATCCCACTTGGTCTGATTAGTCCACTCCTCCTGGACAGATCCCTCTTATCCCTCCTTCCCTATTCTCCTCTCAACCAATCAAGTGTGTTGTTTATTTTATAACCCTCACCTACATCTTATTTTTAAAAAACAAACCCTCCATCCACTTCCCCTTACTTCTCCTCTCTTCTAGTCCAGAGATCATGGTGGCTCAGGCCGGGTCCTTTATCACTGTGGCTCCCTTTTGAATTATTTAGGGCCGAGTAACCCTCCGCTGCCCTCCTTGGTGCTCCCGCTGCGGCCCCAACACCCCGCAGCTATACTCATACTCCTCTGGGTTGCTGCCGCGACCCCTCGATCCCGCTCCATCTCGCACTGGCTCAGCGTTCGCTCAGTCCGGCCCGGCTGGCTGGGGGAGGCCGAACCCGCTCCTCCGGGCTGCTGAGAGGAGATGGTGCGAAAGATGTGGTTGCGTTTACGGAGGAAATCGCCTCCAGCTGCACCCAGGCCAAAACTGCCCTTGCGAAGGACCATGCGGGTGCTGGCGGACTTGGCAGGGCGAGACCTCTGGTTGTACTCCAGCTGGGACAGGTGGGAAGCGTAGCCGTCCGAGATGAACTGAAAGAAATATATGATCAATAATAATATAAACAAAATCTCCCAATACACACTATAATAACAAAAACCTTTTCATATCTGACAGAAAACAGCTTACACTTTTCCAGCCCTAACAGTGGAATATAACAAAAAGTGCACTGACTCCAGGTCTGTGTACTGTATAATTAAGTGCAATTTTGAGCTACTTGTGTTTTCATTTTATGCTGCTTCATATTTCTACTCCACTACATCTCAGAGCGAAATATTCTACTCAAAAAACTAAGAATACATTTTTTTTTTTTTTTGGCTTGTGACTTGCACAGCAGATGTTTTTTTCATTTTTCTCTTCTTTCCTCTTCCATTAGCCTCTCAGATTTATCTGGCAACACTGTGCAGGGGCCTTTAAGTCGGGAACCACTGGACTAAACTAGCTAAGTAGTTAAAACTAGCTCCAACAGTAAAATGCTGCTTTAGCATTGATGCATCAGTAATAACAATCTAGTATATCACATATAATAATGTATCAGTCACGGGGGAACATTTTACTGCAGAATGAGTTCTTTTACTTTTGATAAATTATATAGCGCTTTTCTAGTGTTTTTGACCACTCAAAGCGCTTCACACTACAGATCACATTCACCCCATTCACACACACATTCATACAGCACTTGTTCTATACAATGTGCTTTCTAACGCAGACACACGTATTCACACACCGATGACACACATTGGAGGCAATTTGGGGTTCAGTATCTAGTCCAAGGATACATCGGGATGCAGGACTGGAGGAGCCGGGAATCGAACCACCAACCTTCTGATTGGTGGACGACTGCTCTACCTCCTGTTGCTGATAATATTTACTTAAATATTTAAAATGGATTTTGAATTTTTTCACATTGTGGAACTGATATTACTGCTAACTTCTCTTTTCAGAGTCATGTTTCACTGATCTGGTACAGCATCAGTGTTATATTATTTGTGGCATGATGAAGTTCCAGCTGCTGATGTTTTCCTGTTGTTTTTTTTTCTGAATCCTTTCACAATTAATGCTTTAAAGCCACTGGCAAAGGTTGAATCCCCCACTGTGATTGCAAGGTCTCATTCTCCTAGGCTGTCGTGCATGTTAGTCCCAGTTGGTGGGGTAAATTAAAAGATGCCATCCAGCCAAATAGCTGACTCAGCCAAGGTGTAGGAGGCAGAGCAGGTTGCCTACAAACCAGAAAGGTCAGAGGTTTGATCCCTGGCTCCCTGACTCATACTGAATATGTCTGTGAATAGGTGAATGTGGCCTGTACTGGCTAAGCTCTTTGAGTGGTTGATATCACTAGAAACATGTTATATAAATACAGTCCATTTACCATCCATTTAAAATGGTGATTATAATTAACTACTTTGCATATTCATCAATTTACCATACAAGACAGTGAAAACAACAATAATGTGCTTTCACTGTCTTCCTTGGGGCTTTTACAAACAGGAATTATTGCTTACCTGACACTGGTGCTGCATTTTCTTTGTGGGTCTTCCCACTATGTAGATATGGAACGGAGGCAGGCCAATAGACGTGTACACTGAGATGTCCTTGGTTGAGCCATAGGCTGCAAAGATCCTCATGTGAGCCTGATCACAGAGGGAGGTCCGCTTTTAGAGACTTCAGGTATTTCATTATATCGCTGGCTCAAGCACACACCTGCCTCCCTTACCTCGTTGATGAGGGATTTGAGGAAGTTGGCCTTGTGTCGGAGCGGGTCGTGAACCAGCCCGTCGCAGAAGGAGACGATGCCGTGAGGAAAGTTATGCTGAGAAAGCCAGGCCACCACGCGCTGCTTCTGCATGTCAGGACGACCCGTTACATACACGATCAAATAGCCCAAGTCCTGCCAGTACCTGCAAAAGATAATAACAATTACAAGTGCTTGCTTAGAGGAACAGAAGCCATTTTAAAAAAGCCTTTTAGTCTTTAATTTATTTTTACAGATGACAAGCAAGTTTGAAGTTTGAAGCAGGAAATAATCACAGATATAGGTGCAGCTATGAAAAAGGGTTCTAGAACTTCAGTCAGTGCAGTGCTGTGAGAAGTGGTGTGATATAATATGATATGATATATACATTTTTTAGTATTAGTCATAATCCTGGTTGCAGCATTCTCAATCATTTTTGGTAATAAAGTTAGGACGGAATTGCAGTAGTCTTCATTATTGGCAAGTTGAGTTAGAAATCCTCTTATTATGGCAATATACCTAAGATAAGAAAAAATGTAGGTGTGAGCCTAAAATCTTAATCTTAAGACTTAGTAACACTGAGTACAAGAGTCTCTGAGTTTTTATACTTTTATTTACAAAGTTTTTTAAAGGAAAAATAAATGGTACCCAGAATGCTTCCTTGAGGAACTGTATAATCAATATCAAGTCTAAAATATTGTTAGATTTCACATCAGAAACACATATAATACACATGATCAGAAAGGTTTGAAAAATGCTGGAATCACATGAAATGCATCTGCATGTAGTAGGATTTGAAAGAGATTACTGCAGAGCAGACCTACAGAGTTCTGTTCTGTGTGATCCTTACCTCACCACATCCACAGCTCCAGCTCGAACCTTGGGATCACTGCCCATGATAGACACGCTGGCAGCAAACGACCCGTCAATACTGAATACGACAAACTCTGTTCCCCGTGGTAAAATAGTTAGATAGCTGTCTGCAAATGTGTGGTCACCTCTGTTAGAGAAACAGCAGAGGGAAGGAGAGAAAGAGGGAAAGGAGAAGATGCTCAAGTCAAATATACACTCAGTGGCTACTTTATAAGGCCAACTATTCTAATAGACGTGACCCAGAACAGCCTGAATTCTTTGTGGCACAGATTTGTTAACCATACATACATGCTTTGCGTTTTGAGACACAAAATTATGCAAAACCAACATTAATAAATGCAAAATTTCATTCTAGGAACACAAAACAACCCCAATGCCATGCTTTCTCTTTCAGTGAAGGGGTCTTGCTCATTGAACAACAATTGAGCCACATGACTGGCTGACAGTGGCCAATGAGTGTACACATTATGGATGTATGATGAACAGATAATAAGAAACTGCATATTTTTAATGTGAAATTACAGTGACTTCACATACCTGACCACCATTTTGACAGGATACACACCGATACCCAGCCTTTTGTTCTCAGGAATTACATAAGAGATGCGTCCACTGCTGTTAGTGAGCTCTGTGTCAAAGTACACCCACTCTCCAGAGGGAGGCTGGGTCATAATGTGGATGTCAACCTGCAAGAAAAAAAAAAAAAAAAAAAACCCACAAAGATCTTTTTAGCATGACACATTGCTGAATGACCTTAATGACACAGATGGTGACATGATTATATAACTGGTCTTTTTTTGGTTCATCACAGCTGAAAGTGTTATTACCTTCTCCCCAGTGAGGGTAACCATGTCCAGGGGGCCATACATGAAACGCCCAGTCACCATCTGGGCTCCATCCTCACTGAACACAGCATCATTTACACGGTGGTTCGCTGTCACATTCTGACACACAGAGGAGGGAGAAACAGGAAATCAGAGCTGGAATCATTCATTCTCTCCAGTATTTCTAATCAGATTTTTCTTTTTTACTTTTCAGCTGCCAAGATCCAAAATCAAAAATATTCATATGCTCATCATCAAGTGGCTCTCTTTTAAGCAGTGGCAAGTCTTCTTTTCTGCCCTGTGTTCTGCCTCTTAGGCAACATGGAGCATCCCTGTCTTGTTGTATGACAAACTGAGATCATCTACCAAAGTAAAAGTACCAATACAGCAGTGTGAAAACACTCAATTCCAAGCAATAGCCTTGCATTCAAACTTTACTTAAAGTAAAATTGCATATGAAAAAATGTTTTTACTTATAAAAGTTCTGCACTTCCCCTCAGTCATCTCTGTAAAAACAAAGAGAGATCTTACCCTGATTTTAACGTGAGTCCTCTTGCGGAGCCACTTCTCACGAGGTTTGGATGGAGTGAATTCAGACACTTCTTTACCATCTAGCTCCAAAACACTGGAGTTCTCATGTCTCATCACCTAGAAAGAAAATGACTTTAAAATGAATAATAGACCAGAGCATTTTTATTCTGTCTCTGTTTCATATTTAAGTAGTAAAGAAGTAGGTTTTAGGCTCATAGTCAACGCCTGCCTCAGCTCTCCACCAAAGCTACTCTGTCACTGCAGAGCAGTCAATTTTAAGTTTTAGGTTTCATTTTAGTCTAGACTTTCTATGATTTCTTTACTGGCATACAGCTGTTTCTTCACCTGCAATTCTTCATCTGTACATTCGAGTTCATCATATCGTTAAAAATAAATGGACGTTTTTAAAGTAACCATTAAAGTCGATGATAGATCGTAGCAGCATGTTAGCTCTGACTGAAGTGTGAACTGCAGCAAGGTTTGTGGTTTTGCCCTCCATTATCTGTGCTGACTCCAGTTTGTCGCAGACGTTGAAGAATAACTGTGATAAAATCTACTAATTAACTAAGGTGTAGACTACAGGTAATTCTGCACTATTACTTACATGATATGATATTAAAGAGGTGAATACAGCTGTGCTCTAGGAGTCTACAGCTATGCTGGCAGCTCTGTGAGGCTGTACTCTGAGCTAAATGCTAACTTCAGCATGCTAACATACTGATATTTATCAGATATGATACGTCTACCATGATCATTTTAGTGTGAGAGTGTGCTAACATTCGATAATTAGCTCCAAAGTACAGCTGAGGCTGATGAAAATCTCATTAATTTTGCAGACATTTGGTTCTACACTAATGGAAATCTGACCTGATGATGGCGCTGGATGAAAGTTAAGTGATCACCAAAGTTATTTCAGTTCATCCTGAGGGGGGCATTAATGTGTGTACCAAACGCATTGTAATACATCCAATAGTTGTTGACTTATTTCACTAATAAACAATGAGAGCATCGGCATGATTATCCTGGTTATTAGAGTACCAGTTGTTAGAGTAGTAGTAGTACTAGTATCCCTGTTATGCACATGTCAACAAGCAGGTTTCTGATCAGGTGATCAGAAGCGGAAGCTAAATGGAGCAGAATTCAGACAGCCAGAAAACAAAATGTATTTGCTGCTAGGCCACCTGAAAAGTCAGGAAGTCACTAAAGTCATTGGGATACATTCTCTGGCTACCATGCATATCTGTACCAAGTTTCCTGGCCATCTATCCAACAGTTGTTGAGACATTTTGCCTTAAAACCAATATGTCAACCTGTACTACAGGAAGAGTCAGGGGATCACCAAAGTCAGTAGGATTCATCATGCAAATTTTACTGTCTACCACATTATCCATCCATCCATCCATCCATCCATCCATCCAAATTTAGGATCAGAAACTAAGAGCCTATGCACCTGTCTCAGTAAGAAGGAGACGACGTCTGTAGACTCCCAGTAGGAGGCGTGGAAGAGATGAGGCAGAGCCACTGTTGGAAACGCTGTCAGGGCATCAGGACAGTACAGGGCATAGTCCATCCTCTTACTGCCCCACCACCGAGAAGCAACTGCAGTATGGAGGTAACAAGGAAAAGGTGGGAAAAAAGCAAGACAGTGTGACTTTAGGAATCAGTGCATTGAGTATCGTGATCTGCACTGCAGATCAGTGTGTTGCTCGTGCAGAGATGAACAGTCCAGGATAATCGTAAACTGGAGGGAGTTAAAAGATAGCACAGTTTCAAGGGTTTCACTAGGAGGCACTAGAATCTGAACTATGAATAAAAAGATTTTAAACGCACATTCACAAGAGAATAACAGCTCAGACTCTATGAGAATCTTGGTTTTCATGAGACTGAGCTGAGAAGTCACACAAGAAGGTTCATGTGATTTTTGGAAACATGACTACTGAGGAGGACTATGCCAGAGAAGGAAGGAAAAAACTCAGGGAATGAGGATGGACCCTAGCGTCCTTCCCTCATGTCCTCGCACTACAGCTCCCAGGGTACCTTGCTCTATGTTCTTCAGCACCCCAGGTGACGGGGGGGCTGAGCTGATGTCTGTGATGTCAGACGTGACATCGGTGAGGTTAGAGGTCATGTCAGAGGTCATGTCAGAGCTAATGTCCGAGCTCTGGCTCGGACTCCACACCATTGGGTCTTGGGAACACCTGACGGATTTTCTTGCGCCCCCGGGGGGACGGGCTCCGAGTGGCAAATTTACTGTAGGGCAGAGTCAGGTGGGACAGCAGACTGGGCCTTTTAGCAGGCCTCACTCTCTGTGCTGAGGGGATGTTTGGAGGGAGGAAATGATAATGTCAACACATAAACAGTCACCTTATACCAAAACTTGGGTCAGCCGCAGGAGGTTAGAGGTCAACTTACTCGTGGCGATGTTGGAGGCAGTGTAAGAGTCGGCTAAGCCTGACACCTGGCTGGCTATGCTGGCCTCGCTGGCCCTGCGGTTGAAGCGAAGGTGAGGGACCCCCGGCGATGTGGACGCTGGATACTGGCCATCGACAAAAATATGTGAGTGAGGAGCATCTGCTGCAGAGACAGAAGAGAGAAGCTTGAGTCATATTCTCCAATGCAAATATGAACGAACATGTTAAATATACTGAGCAGACAGTGTACAGTGGCTTTTTAGAGCCTCTCTCTGAAAACAGCTGCTTGCTGCTGAAAGCGCTATGAGAGCAGTGAGTGTGAGGCGGTGATAAACAATGAGATGAAACTTACTATAAAGTAAGTAAAGTAAATGCTGATATTTGAGAATGAAGTTCAGGGCAGAGCATACGTGCAGTCAAACTGTTTATACAAATTACCTAAACCACTTCTGGAGGTAAAACTGAAGTGAGCTGACCTGAAATGTCGCTAATCATCTCTCAGTGCAGTGTTTGCACAGAAGTACAGCTGGTCTATTGTTACTGAGCAACAAAGTTGGAAATAAAATAAACTATGTTGAACAGTTTTGCCTTAATTTTCTTTTCTAAAATGTCTTTGATTATCCAACTGTTTGTGCTTCTTGTCCTGTCGGGCTATTTTTTTTTTTTAGCATTACTGTGATGTGATCTCAACAATGAAGGAATATTCTAACATTTTAGAAATACACCTATTCCCTGTCTCGCTGTGATTTAGATTTAGAGGTGTTAGTACATAGATAGAGTTTAGTACTGCTTGGTACTCTCACCAGTCTTTATGCTAAAAACATTTCCTAAAATGTTGAACTATTCTTTTGATTTGGTAACTATAATGTTATCATACTCAGTGGAAATGAAAATGACAGTATGTAAATCTAGTCTAGAATTTCCCAATGAAAATTTGTCAGAGGTTGTATTAGAAAAACAAACAGGAGAGAGATAAAAAGGATAAAGAGAACAACAAGAGGACTGATAGACTGTAACAAGACAAAGCGAACAGAAACACACTCTCTGTGTGGAGCTGCGAGGTCGGCCAGTTGAGAACAGGCACAGGGATGGAGGTCTCATTAATGTTGCTGTCCTGGTAGCGCTGGGGCGCTGCACCACCAGACTCCATCAGAAGCTGAGGGTTACTCTGCACGGTCTCAACTAGGAAGCCAAACAGAGAGAGGAAGAAAGAGGCAAGAGATATAACAGCTTGTAAAGAGTCACTCATATGTAGTGTAGAGATAGCATTGCAGTGAGGTGTGTACAGTATGTATGTGCATGGACTCACCCAAGAGAGCGGAGTGTCCATCACCCAGAGGAAAGCGCTGATAGCGGGGAACACTAAAGGGAGGCAGCAGGTGGAACCTCTTGTCCAGGAGCGGCTCGAGGCGCGAGGCAGAGGGGTCGGCTGGATGAAACAGGTTGTAAACCTGCTGACAGGCTGGACGTAGAGCTGACACTGGAGAGGAGAAAGAAACACAAGGAGAGTTCAGCTGGGCAGACACTATGTGTTTTAATTAATCTTGTACATTATGCTAACTCATACTACACATTTCATTTGGCCTTCTGCACAAGCCCGAACCTACAACTGATATGTTCACAATGTGCTGTACCGATCAACTGAAGTGAGCTCGTACTGAATGTAAGCATGGTTTTTTTTTCGTTGACAAGTCCAATAAAGCTTATTCAGAAAAGATAACCATGACTTCCATGCTGACAAAAACAGAGAGAGACGCAGCATTACTTTGAGCAATTCTATTATGGACAGAAAGAAAAAAGTAAAATACTACTAAAATAATGCTCCAGTAATATTAAAACAAGGTCACTACAGTTTGTAACAGATATTTTACAGTAGCCTTGTGGCCATGGGACTGTTCAAATTGCAAGACAGGTGACCAAATTTTCTGACGTCAACCAATCATCCAAACGTAGTTTGTTCATCATTCAGGCAAAAAAAAAAAAATCACAGATTGCACATCCAACAACAACCAAAATCGATTGGGAGTGATCAATTTGGGGTTAAAATGGAGCTTAATCCGCACGGCTTTATAAAGTTATAAAGACTGCAGACCCTTGATCACATTCAAGTCAGCAGTGTGGGACAAAGGCAAAAAATTAAATAAGAAATCTAGGTTTCGGCTGAACTGTGGCTTTGGAGATCTGTTACACCCCTAGTAAAAAGAGATTTAAAAAGAGTTGAAACTATAGTAGTTATCAATGACCAACTAATCCTTCTGCTTATTTAAAAATATAACTTAGGCTGGAAAATAGTGTTTCACTGTTCCATCTGATTTAAAGCTGCATCTGTAACCACACCCAGCAGTGATGTCACAGTGTACTGACACACCCTAGAGTACAGTGCTACATCACTACAGCCAGGTGAGAAATGAATATATTCAAAGGAATAGTTTGACATTTTGGAGAATACACTTTTTTGCTTGCTTTTTGAGACTTGGATGAGAAAACCCATACCACCAAATACAGCAAGTACATACTTAGCTTAGCATTAAGACTAGATTCTCAAACTCACTACAGTTTATAAGGGATCTTTTGTCAGTGGTCACCACTCTGACTGCCCAAAATAAATCTCTGTTCATCAAAACAATACAAATACGCTAAGACAACTAAAACAAAACAAATGGCTGAGAAAATTTAGGAAAAATAAAAGGAAATAATAAACATGCAACATTCTGTGAACAACTGTGACAGCATATCTAATTTGAAATTGGTCCAGATGTTAACCCCACAGCTGCAGGTCAATAACCGCTTTCCTTTAAACCCCAAAGGACACAAGATACAGTCAGATTGGTGCCTGTGCGAGCTCTGTCTTCAGTCACGTCTCCCTGATGAAGTCTTTTTTCAGCCTTTGAGCTCAAAAACATGACCTCTAACCCCTGACACCTGCTTTGCAGCTGCTAGAGACATTTATCCCTCACAGGAAGAAACATCAAAGGCTACAAAATCCACTTCTTGCTCA
Organism: Lates calcarifer; assembly: GCF_001640805.2. Lineage (NCBI taxonomy): Eukaryota > Metazoa > Chordata > Actinopteri > Centropomidae > Lates > Lates calcarifer. The sequence continues at coordinate 19,364,099 of NC_066841.1, forward strand.
TCTGGCAAAAGAAAAGACCCTTTGTTTTTAGTCTGACAGTATACACTCTATTAAATATACAAGGAACGTCATAATAAACTAAAAGCAAGAGGCACAAAAAGGGGAGAAAACCTTGCTTACCATCTAATGAGGGCACCACAGTCTTCCTTAGTGCAAGCACCAACCCCAGAGGAGAGCCGAAGAGGAAGAAGTCAGTCACCTCAAAGTCGAACTTTCCCAAGGAGCCTCCCTCCAACATGGTGCTGTTGCTGGAGCGCCGTGACCCGGGCTCCCCGTGGAGCACACTGGAGTGAAGGCTGCTCAGAGAGAAAGAAAAATCATACATCAGTGTTAATTTCATCAGTGAAAAAATAAAAAGTTTGTTGACAATCTTTCTTTCATTACAAAAACTAAATGAAATAAAGGAGTAACCTCTGAAAACAAGAACCAAGACGAAATGTTTTACACTTTTTGTCAATGAATAAAAACTAATGATTATGAATGAAAAGACATTAACTCATTACTGTTTCACTGCCTGTGAATCAGCAGCTACACACTGCTACAGCTACACACTGTAGCTGCTGATTAGTAAAACTGTTTCCTCCACCATTGCTTGGCAGATGCTTTTCTCCAAATAAGATACGATCCAAACCACAGCACATCAAGGAGACGCCCTGAAGAAAAAATGACTCAGCATGATGGTAACACTAAAATGGCACTGGTTTTGTTTTGGAGAAGGAGCTAGATTAAAATAAATAGACATGGGAAAGAGAAAAGAGCTTGCAGTAGTTGTGGATCAGACCTGCACAATGTTCAGGAGGAATTGAACCACACACAAACTGCTTCAGGTCAACCATTTTCTTCAAGTTCTGCACCCTTGGTGGGCCACTTCAAAAGGCAGACTGTCCTGCTGCATCTTCCAGCTTCTACTGAGCTTCAGCTGGCAGACAGCCACCCTGACAATATCCTGAAAGATACCTTGATAACCTTTGGAATTTCTTTTCCTAAATCGTGATGCTCCCTCCAGTGTACTTCTCTGTTGGGATGATGTTTTCATGTTTCATGCAGTGACGCCACCTGTAGTGCTACATGTTCTTCCCGAACAATTCAACTTTAACTTTCATCAGTTCACAAAGCATTTTTCCAGTAGCGTTGTGGATGAAGTCAACTTTAGGCCCGATACATCAGCTGGAATCTGTGAGAGATGGTTGTGATGGTTGTGTCCATTACTGTGTCTCACCTAGACAGGAAGGCTTGGTGGTGTTTGATGGTGTCCAGCTCGTACGTGGAGGAGTCACTACGCTTGCGTGGGAGTTGCCTCTTGGGGTCGTCAGGGCCCGAGCAGCGAGGGATGTCGATGTTGCTCCGGCTGAGATGGCGGCTTCCTTCAAGGGATGGCGAGGAAGGAGAGACGTTGTTTATGACAATACCTGGAGAGAGAAGGTCTGTGTCCTGAGAGACAAGAGATGGAGAGAACAAAAGGAACACGGCCAGGCTTGAAAATGCAGTTAAATGGTATTTTTTACACTCTCTGCAGTTTTACGGGTTGAGCTTTTATCCATGTTAGTTGTTCTAATGATGGCGTGTTCACCACTTTCATTTCCAGCGGATGGATCCTACTGACTTTGGTGATCCTCTGACTTTTCCTGTAGCATCATCATTTTAGATTCAGTGTAAAATGTCTCAACAACTATTGGATGGAGTACCATTAAATTTGGGGTTCCCTTCAGGAAAAAAACAAATTTTCACTGATTCACTGACCTTCCATCTATTTCCACAACTACTTAAAATCTTAATTTGTCAAATACTGGTTTATGACCGAATTTCTATTAAAAGTTGCAAAATGAAATTCCCATCAGCCTCAGCTGTACCTTGTGTTTAGTGCTAGTTAGTATTTAATGACAGCCATCTCTTTCAAGCTCTCTAGGAAGCACGACATGCAGCTCTTCATTGTCTAGGAACCTGCTCCTGCACTGAAAACTAATTCCACAGACTCTGCTCACATGGCCATCAAAATGAAGTTAAATGAAGCAAATGCATCCTAAGACAATGAACATGATAAATATTATATTTGTTTAACATCAGCAGGTCAGCACTGTCATTGTGAACGTATTGTTATGAAGACATTACCGTTTAGCTGATAGCACTGCTGTGCCTAAGTACCCCACAGAGCTGTTAGCACAGCTTGTTGACAGGGTGTTCAGATTGATACCTGCACGCTGACGGCGCTGCCCCGTCTGCTGCTGTTTTGACTTTCTGACACCGTCACAGAGCTGCTGCACAGAGCATCAAATCCCAGGATACCACCAACACAGTCCCCAATAACACAAACCTGCATCAGAAAACAAAGCACAAAAATATGCATTCTCATACACATAAATCAGCTCCATCTGTACACGCACAACCAAGGCACTGACACTGAAATATTGAGGCTAATTTGAGGCAGAATAATAAGTAAGATCCCCTTCACCCTGCCTTCAGGTGTCTCACTGACCTGGCCATTAAAAGATGCTCCTTCTAAAGACTTGATGAAGTCATTATACACCTGATTGGCTCGTAAGATGACGGTTGCTACAGCGTCTTGATACTGTGGTGCAGAGGTAGCCAAAAGAGGCAGAGCAGCCAGCGGGATGTGGTCCTGACTGCTGGACAGGCAGCTCTCATCGTAGCTGTAGGGACTCAGACTGCAGAGCAGAGAGGGACACGTCATTATCTGTCCGTCTGTGAGCTTGTATGCACATTTAACATCTGCACAGCAGGTTGTGCATGCTTTACAGGCGATTATTTAATTGATGAATACTCAAGACTACTGCTCACTTGGAGACTAGTGAGAATGCGTCGACACACACAGCAGGACAGGGGACCATACGGATAGCAATGCGTCCCAGCGCTGCGGGGTAATGGACCCTCATCACGGTCTCAAAGGCCCCACTCAGCGTGTTTACATCTCCCTGCTTGCTGTTCTGTTCACCTGCAGACAAACAAGAACAGAAACTCAGTCTTCTTTTTCTGCAGGACTCTAGATCAGTGGCTCCAAATCTTTTCAACTTGTGACCATTAAAAAGAAATACAGTTCTTACAATACAAGATGCATTTCTCAAAAAACTTGATGGTTTCATTTAAAGAACTTACGAGGCCCAAAGAGGTAGAACTGGTATTTCATTTAAAATTTTCATATAAAATAAAAAATGTCAAGCTGAAATGTTACTTATACTTGTTATTTGTCTTGCAGACCCTCAGATTTACAAAGGTCCTGAATACTTGCTGATCTCTCTTTTATTGTTACGTTACATCAGTATTTTTTGGTTTAGAACTGTTGTTAAGACAAAACAAAAAGTTCTGTATTATTGAGCCTGGCATATTTGTATTGTTTTCACAATTATTTATTAACTACACAAGTTGGGGAGCACTACTATAGCTTATAGCAGATGAGATAAATAGTTCTCAAGATTTGGGATTTTTAAGTATTTACAGAGTTTGAGTCGATGATTTTAGCATGTATGAAGTGTAACTTAATAACAGTGTTACAGGATTAGGTTGGTGCTGTACCAGAGCCAGTATCTAGAATGTTCCCTCCATGCAGGACCAGAATGAGGACGTGAATTTTGGACGGCTGAAGACACTGCTGAGACGAACAGTCCTGCAAGTGAGATGACGGGAGACACGGAGATGAGAAAATGAGGGGGAAAAAAGGAGAGAAGGTTAATAGATGAAGTGAGTGAGTGAATACAGGAGCAACAGGAGAGAAGAGCACGGAGGGAGACAAATGATCAACATGCATTAGATTGCATGCATTAATTAGACAATCAACAAAAAATAAATCAACGGTAATTATGACAGTTGATTAATCACTGGAGCCATTTGTTTAGCAAAAATGCCAAATATTCACTAAATTCAGCTTCTCATATGTGATTCACTGCTTTTCTCGGTTTTACATCATAGTAAACTGAATATCTTTGGACTGCTGGTTGGACAAAATAAAGCATTCTGCAGACATCACTTAGGGCTCTGGGAATTTGTGGTGCAGTACATATTTTTCACTGTTTTCTGGCACTTTGATAGGATGAAGCAATAATGAACTGAATCATGACTAGGACCTTGAGAAAACACTAAATATGACACGACAAAATACAGGAAAGCCATGCCAATGTCTTGAGATCTGAGATTTGAGATTGAGTTCATTTTTGACTCTCTGCTAAGGAAGACTGTGTGATGTGAGCAAAAGCTACAGAAAAGCTACTAAATGGACTTTGTGGTTAGACTGTTTTGGCAACTGCTACTTCCGAGGTCAAGAGTGGACCTTAAGTCACAACCTTTGAGCCAACATGTAGAGGAGGTCCTTCAAGTGCTCAGAAAAAAAAATGGAAATTTGAACATTTATATCATTTCTATCAGAGCTGAGGATGTGAGGAGTTAGATGATTGAAAGCTCCAGAACAGCTACTGAGTGGACCCTGTCCTCTGTTGGTCATGACTGAGGACAGAACTCAAACACTGAGTTCTATGTTATATTCTACACTAAATCATGTTCTCTTACACGTCCTGTAACGTGTTCTGAGCTTTATTCCCATCATTTCTAAAGGGATACCAATCTCTTTTCTAAGTAGGATTATGCAGTTAGAACATAGCCTTTCAGACTCACATTTGGTTCTCTGGGAACTCTGATGGATTGAAGTTCTTGCCCTCTTGAGATCACACCACTAGACACAAAGAGCAAAGACACACCAGCCCCAAAACAGAATTTAAATACACTCACACAGGGGGTGTCAACTGAGAAAACTTCTACCTCTGGTGAAATAAAAGTCTGGCTGCAGGAGAGTGGATCCTAATTTCACTACAGTGGCAGGATGACTGAAAGCTAATTTAGAAAAGGGGGGTATTATCTAGCTATTTAATTAAGAGTGTCAGTGTGAGAGGGACATGAATGAAATGAGAAAATAGTGAAGAAACTGTACCTCCATTTGTGTCTCCTCATTACTCATCACGGCATACTCCCCGCCTGACTCCTGATATAAAGTTTCTGTGAAAACACAATTCATTCACCCAGTCATTGGTATTCAAAGTAAAAGTGATTTTAACTATAAATGTACAGGATCTGGTGGAACCAAGTGGATGCCTTGTTCTATTCAAAACACACAGAGGGTCACCTACCTTGTGCTTCATCCACCTCTATTGTTTCTATCTTGTCCATCAGATCGTTGGAGCTCCACTTGGTGATCTCCTTGGCAAACATCTCCTCGTTGTCAGAAAAGTCCTCTGCGTGATATACAGAAACGTTGGATATTATCAAAGATACAAAGCAATGAGTCAGCTTCAGGTTTCTAATACTTACAGACAGGATTTTACAACTCTGGAAACTTATCACAGCAGCAATTATTCTATGTTTTATTGTGGCAATAACAAGGTAAACAGAAGCGACACAGTGTCCTTGTTACAAAGTGATCAACCATCAGGAACGTGTGATTGCGTGCTGCATTTTCTCATCCATGGCTAAACTCAACCTGAGCATGGCTCAGAGTTTAGCTCTACTGAACTATAATTCTGCATCATAACTCTGTAACATAACATAAATAGCGTGTGTTTAAAATACAACATGGATGATAGAGAGACAGATGATTTTACCGTGAGCATCAAAGAACTCATCGTCCGTACTGTCCTCTGAGTCCCGGGCGATGCTCTGCATCCTCCACTCTGAAATGCTCTGATGAGATGGACTACCTGTACACATGGTCAGAGATGACTTTAATAACCACATTGAAATTAAAGGGAGCACACTGAATTACACATGGTTAATAAACATAAAGTGCATGGACTAACTGACCATCACCTGAAGATTATGATATGAAAAATATGTAAAAAAAAAAAAAAAACACTGAATAAACCACATATATGCACCTGCAAGATTTAAAGATTTCATTTCATGTAGACCAAATATTTTACTTGAAAATATCAGTACAAATAGTACGCTAGTTCTAAATGACAAACAACAAAAGAAAAGGGAAAAAAGCAGAAAGTCCTCTTCACCTCCTCTCTTTGATGACCTGTTGGAGGATCTAGAGGATGTTGACCACTGCTTGGTGAGCTCCCCTCGCGTCTCCAGTGAATCCCCCAGCTTCCCTCCTCCTTCTGCCTCTGCGTTGGATCCCACGGTCTCAGCTCCCGGCTCCTGGTCCTGGCTGACAGAGGAGCCGTTGGTCTCCGTTCCGCCCTCTTCATTGAGGCTGTACTGGGCCATCTTCTTAGCTAAAGCTAGCTGGGTCTCCAGCTCCAGCTGCCTGATGTCCTCGATGGTCAGGCCATACCACTCGTCCTGCCAGCACCATGCCTGCCGGTGGGCTCGGACCATCACTTTACGCAGACCTGGAAGGATGGCAGCAAGGACAGTGGATTAACCTTGATGAATATATAGTTATACAGAATATCTCCTCAGAGATTCACAGTTATAGAACAATGTGTCAGGTAAAAGGGATGTACATGTAGATCAGGGTGTGTGGTTTTGCAGCCCTGAGTTGTGTCTGCAGAGCTTCCTGTCAGGGCTGCATAGTGCCCCACCAGGCTCCATCCATTAGACGTTAAGGCCGGCTCTATGTGTCCTGAGAGGTAAAACCTTTCACAGAGAAACCCAATAAACACTCATGGCTGCTAAAATGCTTAGTGCATTGCATTGTTTGAGAATAGCATCCATCAACATCACACTCAGAAATTGACTACTTAGTTTGCATAACGTGTCATTTGAATATATTTCATGAACATATTGCAGTATATACTAACAATCTGAATCAGCATGTATCATGATTGTATGTATAAGACAGAGAATTACCTCAGTAGGTGATTTTCCTTACATCAACACACCCCTACATCCCAGCTGCTGAACACCACATAACCAACCTTCTGTGTCTCTTTACAGTCCATGTGACTTCACACTGATTATAGTTACAGGTTTTCACACAATGAATGAGCTGACAGAGCAGAGATACATTTCAGTGGAAACAAGTGACCTTAGACAGCCAGTCTCTGTCATGTCAAAAGAGATTTAATTTTAATCAATGTCTTCCTCCTGATGAACTAAACAAGCACCAGCTGGTTATAAAACCCTAAAACCCCTTCAAGCAGATCATGATTAAAACATCCAACCTGGCAATAAAAGCCAAAATTAGCAAACAGAGAAAGCTATTATATTAATATCCAGTGAAAAGAACCGCTAACACATTATGAAATTGCGCATGAAAGTGGAAATTGCTGAATAGATTATTAACAAAGCTTGAAAGGTTCTCAATTATATAACCCAAAAACCCTTTCAGCACAATATAGACGTGTTAAAACTGATATGTGATATTATCCATGAATCAGGCCTGATGCAGATGAGGTGTGGTGAAATATCATAATGAGTAAAAAGCCCATGACATTAGCATAAAAACAAAGGAAAAGTTTGGCTGAAGGATAAAGTGGCAGTGGATGCAATGAGAGTGTCAGGTAGAAAAAAAAAACAAACACATTTTGTAGTTGGAGATCTGTTGATTAGACCACAGAGTGAAAATGCCATGAAGACAAAGCAGCTGCCGCTTCATTAGCCTGGAAGTAAATGGTGTGAGGGAGTGAGCTGAGGCCTGGGAGAGTGCATAAACAGTCTTAGATCACAGCAGTGAAACAGAAACAGCCCAACACTGGCAGGAAATTAATCCAGTCTGCTCTGTTATCTGAGGGAAGCAGATACTTCTCTCTGCTCCTGCCTCTCTAACATTTTCTACACTTCCTCTGCCAGCTGCTTTTAGTAGTTTATTTATTTGCTTTACCTTTCCTCTAACTTCTTCTCACACTCACCTCGATCATTTCTTTTCCACTATCTCTCCGCTGTCTGTTTCTGCTCAATACCAGAGGGTTTTCATTAATCAGTGGTTAATCATTACAGAGATAAGTCCTGTTAGTTACTCACTGTTTGATATATTAACACACAATTCCACACATGCAGGCACAAACATATTTAACCCTGAAAAGTCCTGAATATCTCTGACTTTGCAGGGTTATTCACAGTTTTTCTCAGTTATACCTGCCTGATTTTTTTCCTGACTTTTCATTTTCATGGCTGACTTTCATATCTTTATTCCCAATTTTCCAAGGTTATCACCGACTTTTAATTTCAATTGCTGATTGTTCAGCTTTGTGTATACCCATTTTTTCAGATTACTCATGATGCTTAGGATTACTTTTTGACTTTTCTTGGTTATTCCAGACTTAAAAAGGTTCTTTTTGCCTTACCTTTCTAAGTTATATACGACTGTTTTCAGCATTGGTCGAGACTTTTCAGAATTACCCCCACATTTTCTAGGTTTATAAGGGGTATTCATCAATTTGTAGGATTATTACCGACTTCTCAAGGCTATTCCCAGCTTTCTCAGTTTTATCCATGACTTTTAATTTTTAAGGTCAAAGACTGTTTAGGGTTAATACAGTTTTTTCAGGATTATTCTAGACTTTACGAATATTCTCAAATTTTCAGGATTATCCTCTGATGTTTTTGAGTAATTCTCAAGTTATCAGCACCCTTACTCTTCAGGACTATTCCAGAACCTTCCAGTCTATTCCCACATTTTCACCATTAACTTTTACTTTTTCAGGATATTATTCCCAGATTTCTCCAGGGTTAGTCTGGACTTGTCTGTTCCTAACGTTTTAATTTAGGTTTCTGTTCCGATAATTTATTTTTGAATGTTTTTATGTTGTTTTTTTTCTTCAACATGCAGCCTTAAAGGTGTCTTTTGTCATAAAGTGCAAACACTCTTAAGGACGCACACTCACACACACAATCTGCCATACCTACCCACGTCATGTATGAAGCGTTCGATCTTGGATTGCATGCCCCAGTATCTGAACTCCACTTTGCAGAGCTTGTAGGCACACATGACAGGGTTCTGACCAGGATTCTGGTTGATCTCCTCGATCCAGTCCTCTGACAGTGGACCCCGTTTAGTCTTAACAGACTGATACAGCTTTGGGTCTTCTTCCACCAGGTACTCATGAGGAGCGATATAGTCCTTTACGATGTCTATGGGGTCTACAGGGGGCACAGAAGAATCAGGAATCACACAAATGCAAAACTGACGCAGATCTGAGCAGCAGGTAAGAGCAGGACAGATGTCACGACATCCTCACTGAACACCTGCCTCCAGAGGTGTGTGTGTCTGTGTGTGTGTGTGTGTGTGTGTGTGTGTGTGTGTGTGCTTCTTTTATGTAATCACTCCCTGCAGGGAAAGTGTCTGGACTGCACATTTCGCTGCACCCCAGTGAATTTTAGTATTCAGAGGCTCAACAAGCTCTTACACTCCACAGTCTGCTTCTCTCTGCATCACACTGTCTGTGTTTTCACCGCAAATAACACTGTGGACATTTGATGTCTGATCCTGCTTATGAAGAGATGACGACCGACCAGAAGATCCATGAGACACAATTCAAGTTTGAAAGTGTTGTTGATGGTAGTGGAGAGTGTGTTATTGTGCGCATGATGATCTCCTTACCTACAGTCCTCTGCCTCTTTTCAGCAGAGGACATATTGAAGACATCCACTTGATTTCCAGTATCTGGTTTATAATATGTCTCAATGTCTATAGAGAATTTCTCTACAAAGGGACAGGTATACCTGAGAAGAAAAAAAAAGAAACAGTTATTTAGAAGGTGAAATAGTGAAAGCATCTCCATCCAGTTCCATTCACCATCAGTTTGGAGATTTGTGGCCAAAATAGAAATATACCAAGATTTGGCCTCTCAAACGCCAGACAAAAACCTCTACATCCTTCACTGAAATCACAGCATCTAAACGTGGTTCCCATTTCTGATACAATGAAACTGACAGGGAAGCTATTTTCACAACAATAAAAGTAGGTTTTATTGATAGTTTTAGCCACACTAGCTGCTTGGCTCTTTCATTGGCACAGATGGTCTGTCAAACTGAAATATTTCAACAACGTTTGGATCGATTTAATCTGAAACATTTACTTCGATGATCCCCTGGACTTTTCATCCAGCCCCATCAGCAGGTGGATTGGAGCAGACATTCACAGTTCCCCTGATGATTCATTCTAATGACTTTGGTGATTCCCTGACTCTTTATCTAGGTGGTCAGGTCAGTTGACATTTCTGATTGAGGATTAAGCGTCTTGAAAATGACGGGATGGATGGATATGATTTAGACATTCATGATCCCCACAGGATGAACCGTCATAACTTTGGTGATCCCGTCATCAAGACAACATTTAACTTGGTTTATGACCAAGTACCTGCATTATACTTGACTGACATAGTCATCATAGCGTTGTCGTCATGATAATATTAGCATTCTGTTAGCAGTGAGTACAAAGTGTTGCTGTGCTTCGGAACAGAAATATTAGCATGACCGTAAAACAAAGACCACACACACACCACACACACACACACAAGCTACAAAGCTTATGTGAAGTTCTGCAAATCTACTCTGAGCGCATCAAGCATCAACTGTCCTAACTTGGTGCCAAGAACATAAAATCTTGCTGGTCTGAGAAAGTAGCTGGACTGGTTGGTTTAGAGATATTTAGTCAAGGATAGGATATAAAAAGTTGTGAAATCTGCCACAAAGTTGGCAACAGTGCAATGAATGAATATGTGATTATTCTGCTGAAATTGTTCCAAGTAAAAAATGTCTCCCTCAGCAATATCAAGCAAGTGCTATTTCATTCGTCACATTTATGAATCTGTGAGCCGCAAAATGAAAACCATTGACAACATTTATAACTAAAAGATCAGTTTTTCCACTTTAGATAATGCCAGCTGCCTAAAAACCACTTAATGTAATGTATGCTTTAGTGTTAACATGGAGCAAATGTTTTCCCTAGGGCCACAGGGATGATCTTAATGTCTGTCTTCTTAAAGTCTAAGCAATTTTTCAAAACCGTGCTTTCTAAATGGCCTGTCATCATTTTTAATATCTGTGTGCTAAGTCATTTTCCTCTTAAACATGTACAGTGTGAGTCTCAGACCAGGGTTGCAATTTTTCAAACTCAGAAGAATGAAACTACAGAAGTTTCTGAAGTGGCAACTTAAAGCAGTGTTTAAGTGAGCATAACGATCCTGCAGTATGGTCACAAATAAATGGTATCATGATGAAGAAAGGCTATGTGGCTACTTTGGAAGCAACAAGAATCCCAAGAATACTTCAAAGTTGTGGCAAAATGGCTTAAGCATAATAAAGTCAAATTTGTGGTCAGATTTTGCGACAGTCTATGTAAACTTCTGACTTCAATTGTGTGTCCAGCAGCAGTTTGATTTTCACGGTTTTTGTGTGGTTGTCTCACCGGGTTCGTGTGTAGGGGTAGGCGTTCCAGGACTCCTCCTCCACTCGAAGGGCAGCTTGAGGCAGAATGGCACAGAACCAGGACGGGATGTGTTTCCCGATGTGATAGACCTTGTGTGTGTACTGACCCGAACCTCCAGGGCCGTCCTCGTAAGGCTTGTTCTCCAGGATCTCCACCCCGCTGCCCTCACCGCAGCTCTCTTCTCGGCTTTTTTTCTGCAAGGCAGCAGAGAGATAACAGGAATCAGTATGAATGTTACTGGCAACAGCTGACCTACATGAATGTATCATCATTCTTTTCCCCTGTCACATTGTTATAGTTGGTGGTTTAGAGGTATTTTAGTGCAAAAACAGCAAATGTAAGCAGCGTGTTCACCCAACCTCATCCAGACTCAGCTCTGGACCCCTGACACACATCCTCCAACTACTTCCCTAACACAGCACTACTGTCTCTCATTCTGGTGAATGTTGTGAAGTCCACTTCCATCACAGAGCTGGATGGATGATGCAGCAGAGGTAAAGTGATGAGCTGGGAGCAAAAAAAGCTTCCACAAGGAAAAAGAGAATTCTTTTAGTCACATCCCACCTTTTATTTATACTCATCTTCTTTTCAAATCCTCCTAATTCCTCCACAGCTCGCTCGCTCCTCTCATTTTTCCCTGCTCTCCTTAAATAATCCAAACTCTGGTGAGTGTTTTACTCTTTGGTTAAGGTGAAGCAGTCGTCACACAGAGGAGGTAAAATCAAAGATTTCCATTTCTTTCCGAGTATGTGACATCCTGTAATAAAAGGCAGCAGATGGTTTAGACCGCACAGATCCTGTAAGACTGAGCTGCGCATTAAGCCTATTGCAGCACAGAGTTAGTTTGGGATTACAGCATCAGTTTATAAACACACTACATCTCCTCTGTGAGGCTCTGTGTTTAGACTGTAGCCGTCTGTAGCATTCAGCTGTACAGAAGAACATGGGGTTTTCATATGGCTGATAAAATGTATGAATCCATCAGTGAAATTAGTCATGTCTTCATGGTGGCTATTAACCTATTCTCAGACACCCTCATTATTGTGCACAGGCCAGAAAATAATGTAGCCAAGATAAAAAGGTTATTGTTGGTTGCCTCTTAAAGATCAAATTATGAATGAAAGGAATTCTGAGCTATAGAATAAGATCGATTCATGAAAAACCACTACTGTAACACAATGGTATAAAGACATTTTTCAGGTTTTTCTAATGGAGAGGCTCAGTGCCAGGTTATAAAGGAAATGACAATGACTTTATGGATATATGGCAGCCTCTGATGGACTACTTGCCGGGAGATCTAAGGGATGTTCAAAGAGGAAAATGTACTCTGGACCAAGATGTCTAGGACAATTAGCCTGAATACAGGAGTATTATGTTACCATAGGGCACAGAAATGATGGTTAAGATGGTTAAGATGTACAGGTATATACTGTATTTTTTTCTCATTTTAAAATACAATACAGACCAAAACACACATAAAGCAGTGCTTCTGAGGCCAAAGCAAAGCAACAATCTGATCAATAGTTGTTCAATAGTTTGGGGCTATAGTTTCAATAGTTTCTTTTAGGGCTTTTTTGAATTTATTTGATAGGACAGTGAGAGGAGAGAGAGTGGGGGAGTGACATGCAGCAAAGGATCCAGACAGATCGGGAGTCAAAACGGGGACATGCTCCTCAGAGCACTGAGGTCCATGTGATACGCACCCTAACCATTCGGCTATCAGGGAAGCACACTCAGTAAGCAGGTGTGAGGGATCTGGAGGGGGGAATAGGGGATGATGAGCTCAGTCTGTGCAAATGCTTTAAAACAAAATGGCAGCCAGTGAAGGCAGGCCAGTGCAGAGGAGACATGGGCTCTCATCTTGGCACCAGTGAGGAGACTCAGTGCTGCATTTCAAACCAACTGTAAGTGACCTAATGCTGACTCACTGATTCCTACATAGAGAAAATTGAAATAGTTGAGACAAGAGGAAAGAAAAGCATAAACTATGGCCTCCAAATCCTTAACAGCACAGGAATGAGTTGAATTTTCAGTCAGATCAATCAGATATCGGAGATTTCTTGCAGAGTTGACTGACTCCAGTTTTTCTAAACATTTATACAATTTTGTATAAACAGTGTGGATGTACAAAAATGCATATGCCATTTTCAGCCTATAAACCCAAAGAATATGTTTTCTAGAGTTAGATGCAGTTGAAATGATGAGGAGATTCTATATAAAAGAAGATGAGCATTGTTTATTTAGGTGTTTTTCACTCAGTATTTTTGAACAAAATGTAAAACTAAAGGCTCATTCATTAGTTTAATTATAAAATAACTTTATCATTCTGCTTATTTACCTTCAAGCCATTATTTCCCCATCAATGATCTTTTAAGTTTATTCGGGACGGTGAAGTGGTCTGATTTGTAAAGTCTGTTTCAACATGAGGGCTATAATTCGTCACTGATCATATTTCAGAAATGTAATAATAGGAGTCTAGAGATTAGTCTAAAGTCAAGAACAAATCTTTTCAAATCTTGTCAGTTTCATTCAGGTGCTTCCTAAAATCTGACTGAAATTTGTACAGTGCTGAATTTGTCCAAGACGGAGATGAGCTGAGACAAAATTACTTTTTCAGGAATCTTGGGCCAAAACGAAAGCTTTGAGATTGGCTGGTAATTATTATAGGGATACATAATTATTATCCTATAATTATATATTATAGGAACAGCCTCAGTACAAATACACACATGGTGATGATGATGATGGAGCAGGTCATTTCAGGTGCCAATAATTAGTTAGAATGTGTGTCTGTTGTATGTTTCAGTCCCTGGTTGGCCCAAACTCACACTCATAACAAACACTGGTGCTCAAAATATAAATTATCCAGTGGTCTGCAATTTAAATAAATTGATAAAATCTTAAAATTGTTAGCACAGGTCACTAATCTTGTTGCTGAGTGATGTGAATACTGTCAAATGACCACACTGTAGACACAATATTCTAGTTTCAAACTGATGATTGAAAAGCTTTTTTATTCCTTCCATTGTAGTGTGCTGTGGGTCAAGATATAGCACTGCGTGAATACAAATCATCATGATCATTATTAGCGGCAAGAGTGGGGTGCTCGGGGTCAAGAACGAGAGCTCAGATTGAACACGGAGCTCTCTCTCCTCAAGACTTCAGGGAGGTGATATCTGTAATGAAGGTCAGAGGAGGCAAACAGCTGGAAAATTGCTGTAATCTAGCAGGTAATATAATTTAGGTGAGGAGCTAAGGGCCTTAAATTACCCTCCCCGTGTCTGCATCCCTTCTGCTGCAGCACACGAGAGACAACACCGACGATGTGGATTAATAGCACGCATCTCAGAGCCCAGAGCAAAGAGCTAAAGTGTCGACTACACAGTGCTACCTCGGGCACTTCGAGGGAGTTTATGGATCTTTATGAAAACAACAGAGGTGATTCTAAGATGTTAAGTCTCTTACTCTTTAGACATCTTTGTTGTGTACAAAGTTAAAGGATAACTCCAGTATTTTTGACCCTTGTTTTGCAGTGTAAATGCACAGTGTTCTTACTGTTTTTGTCAGTGGAGGCTGATGTTTCTGGTTAAACAAAAGGGTCTATCTCTGTAGGAATCCTATCTATAATGTTGTCAGATACATATAATAACAATGTGAGCCTGTTAGTAGCAAAAACAAGCACTTAAGTGGACAGACTTTAAGATGGACAATTCCCCATTAGATGACACTGCAGCATTGTTCCTATCAATCATAGAAACAAAACAAAACCAAAACATGGGAAAATAAGGCCCAGGTTTAAAAACACGTTATCCTTTAAAGTTATTCTCTTGTTCTATACGTCAAACTTTTAAAGAAAACCAAGACTGAAAATCTGAGGCTAAATATGGAACTGTTCAGACGACCAGTCCTGCAGTCAGCAGTGTTAGTACATCCACCTCACTGTAATGTAACCTTCAATTTCCCCACTGCTGCTTTCACTGCTTTGCATTATTGCAGTTCTTCATCCATGTACATATTTAAAATAGCCATTAAAATTGATTACGTAGCATCATGTTAACTTTGCATGAACTGTGGCGCACCTCATTTCACTCAAGAAGGTTTATGGCTTTGTCCTTCATTAACTGCAGTGCACTAATTTCTGTTGGGGCTGCACGTTCCGTATGAAGAGAAGGATAGATAGCTATTTAATAATTAACAGTAAACAAAAAATCCAGCTGAGGATGATGGGCCTATCATCTGTTTTGCAGGTATTTGATCCTAAACTAAACTGTGACCTGATAATGGCTTATATGAAAAGTCAAAGGATAACCAAAGATATTCATCCTGAACTAACAATTGTTCATCCAAAGGCCCTAATGCCCAAAGATATTTAGTTTACAATGGTCCATGACAGAAAATTAGAAAATCCTTTCATTTCACAGGCTGGAGTCAGAGAATATTTGGCCTTTGCTCAACAAATGACTAAAATCATAAATCGATCATAAAAATAGTTTGAAATCTGTTGATCAACTAATTAAACAGTCGACAAATCACTTCAGCTTCGGGCGATCGTTATTCAACATATATAAAGTTTTCAGTAATAAATGAATAATGAATTGATATTTATTTGGAGTTTGTGTAATTAGAACCATAATACATAGTTATTTCCAGATAACTTCACAGGAAATAGATTTTTAATGTGACGGGTGAACAAAATTGGCTGACCACCAAATATACACAGGAGGAAAACTAATGAAATTAGGGTAAAGAAAAGTGTAAAGACATGTTTTAAAGAGCCTCAGCCAATGTGCAGAAAGAGAGAGGAGGGTGTCAATAGTTGGCAGGGAAAGAAAGATGAGGAAAAATAGTAAAAGAAAACAGGGCCCATGTCCAATTTGAGAAGTGCCACTAGGTTGAGCAGACGCTCAGAGGACTACGTCTGTGGAATTATAATGGCTCTGGCTTTGCTGAGGGTCTCGTTTCTGCCGGGCTTAGCCGTCCCTGAATAATTTATGTGACACCACAAGGTTAGCAGAAACCAGGAGTGCACAACTCCTCACCTCAGGTCCACACACAGTCCTACCAAAGCAACAGTAGGACCTCATGCATCAAACGTTATCAACAGCTGCTCAGAGGTTTCATACACCCAGTCCATTAGCCGTCCTGCCATTTTTCAACTTCTGCGGTTGCTTTCAGTTTGAAACTGGCAACAGACAACACTCATGTTTCAAACTGTCAGATCACTGCTTAAAATAAATAACAAAGCAACTCACATTCGACAAGATTATAGACAAGATTATAAAAGGAAAAGTGTAAAAAAGCAAGAAGCACCAAAACAGAAAACTTTTCACTTAATGGATCATTAAGAGAGTTACTGTTTACTTTTTACTAGAAAATAGCTCCTAATGACTTTGATGATCCTTTGACTTTCCCTCTGCCACCACCAATAGGTTTTGACTGAATTATCTCAACTACTGGATGGATTAAAATCATGAAATCTTCTGCAGACATCAATGTCCCCCTCAGGATAAATTTAATAATATTGGTTATCTTCTAACTTTAATCTAGCGCCACCATCAGGCAAATCTTAATTTGTCCGGTGCTTTACTTCTGACAAAATACCTGCAAAATGAAGAACTGAATGCAGATGCCCTTTTATTATGAGTGAAAACTAAGTCTTTAGCTTCAAGAGCTGGAAACACAATAATCTGGAAAAACTTGTAGAACTTAGAAAAACAATAATCTTTCACCTCACCCTGACTGAACCTCTCCATTGGCTGTTTCTTTTTCTTTTTCTTTTTTTTGCATGAGACTTTTGCTACACTCCTAACATTCAAATGTGTGTGGGGATCTGTCTGGAGCTCAGTCTGGTTTTCTTAGGCTCACAGATTTGCCTCACACTGTGTAAACACACACAAATCAGGCTATACATTTACAGGTTGTTGCACACACCGCTAACAATCTGACTGAGATACAGTTTCACAACTCTCCACACACATTTGTAAATAATATTGCTACAATAACACCCCCATACAGTAACCTTAGCTACAATTAGTAAATATGATTAGAGGACAAGCTGTTTTTGGAAATGTAAAACAGATAACAAATGTATAAACACAATAACAGGAACACAGGTATACTCAGTGCAATGTAAATCAATAAATGCTACCTTTGCAAAGTTATATTATGCATTACATACACTACCTCCCAAAGAGACAGGCAATCACAAGTTTCAAATTTAAAATCTTATTTTTGGTCATTTCTTCAAGTCCACGGCATATTTGGTCCAATTCATCAAATGCTGCAGGAAAAATACACCAGAAAAAGTAACTCTCTAAACTACTGGCCACCGTAGTGTTTAACAAACGTTACTCAAACAGGAAGGAAATAGTGCATTTGTTGGGGACTATTTTCAGCAGCAGATTAATCCACATTTGGTGCTCCATTCTCACATTTCACTATTCCATAATATGTAGTCTTCTAACTGGGGGGGGAAGCCCTTTTCTTTCCCATGATGGAGAGAGAAAGGTGCTCAAACACTGGAATATGTTACGACATATTGTAAGGTTCATGTAATTGTGCCCACCTCCTGTACAGAGTATGAGTTATGCATATAACATAAACTGTTTACTGTTCTACTGAGAGCGAGACTTAATGTTATCATGGTAATGCCGACTGCACCATTAAGTCTGTCCTCCCTCTCTCTCTTTCTTTCAGTCTCTCTCTCTCTTGCCCATATCACAAGCATACAATGGTAGCAACAGCCATGCTGCAGCTGATGTCACTGGTTATCATGGCAACCTGGCTCTCAGCTGTGACGCTGAACAGGAGGAGGGGTCCAGCAGTGGATGTATGCATGCTTACGCATGTAATATTATTCATTATCAAAGCTCAAGGGAGTAGGTTTAGTTTCAGCAGTGGGGGTTACAAGTTAGAGATTTAGAGGTTGGCAGGTGAGGTTAGAGGCTGGCATTTTTTATCTAGCTTTAAAACTGCTGCTGTTCTGAAAAGCAAGCCTTTTTGTTCCACGCTTAGCTTAGCTGACTTTCTCATTTGATCCGGCTCATCATGCAACAGCAACAACAAAAAGGTTTTAAAAATAAACGGTTCGTGGATTGGCTGGGTGTATGATCATGTGGCTTAAGGCCAATCTCTTTCACAAACTGGCTCCATAATGGACATGGGTGACACTGTATCTAGTCCATAAACAGGAGAAGGGAGGGTACACAAGCTTGTATGGAGGAGGTCTTTTCCCTCAAGGTGGTTATTAAGTATGACATACTATAAAAACACTTAACAAAGGATTTATAAAACGTAAAAGCCAAGATAAATCATAAAACATCACTAACTAGGAAAAGTCACTAAATGAGAAGTTGGTCTCTCTATAAAACAGTTATTGTCAAGTCTTGCTGTTCCTTCATGAACCTTAAAAATAAGTGACATTGTGCCAGAAATCTTTTCTCTGCTTATCTAGTCTCAGTACACATAGATTCAAAACACTGGACACATATAGACTCTATATACATAATAACAAACTCAGCTCTACTCTCAGTGTTGCCTCTTATAATAATCAGTGATTGTAATAATTTGTTATAAATTTTAAATTGTTATTTTTCAGTGTAGCTTTCAGCGTGTGTACATGTGTGCATATGTACAAAATTATAAAATGAAACAGAATCCACAGGCATATGGAGCACCATCTGGTCTGCAGAACAACACTGCCCCCCTGACCCTCTAACCATGTTCCTCACCGCTCCTGTTTCAGTACAGTATGACACAATGACACCTTAAACTCCTGACCTCCCTCACCTTCACACACAAACCTCAACTCCTGACTCATGTTAGCGCACGACCTGGATCATCACCTGTCTCAGAACAAACAGTCCAGCTTCCTTGTACTTCATTAACAACCAGTGTAAACTAATTTCTCCCTCTGTTATGGGAAAGAGAAGGGCTTTCCTCCAGTTAAAAAAAAACTACATTTACTGAACACTTAACGGTGAGAATGGTAGCATGGTAAGAGATTTAGCTGTGACGAGTTTGAAAGAGCGTTAAGGTTGAAGCATCAAACTTAAGATTCTTTGTTTTTCTTATTGCCAGGTGAAAAGCAACCATGAATGTGTCCTAACAAGTGTTGTGTGTGTGTGTGTGTGTGACTTTTTGGCCCCTTCATATATCTTTATGAAACATTGAGAAATACCTTGGTTAACTATTGGCAAACATCTCAAATAAATAACTTTGGGTCACAGTAAAAACATCTAAGTCAAGTCAGTCAAGTCTTAATATCACTTTTCCTGGACTTAAACTCAACACCACTACTTTTTCATCAGTCATCAGTGGAGGCATTTGATTTTATTCAGTTTTCAGGTAAGTCTGTTTTATATCATTTACATCCATTTCTCAACAAGTCCCTCTATTATCATTTATTAGCAGCACAATAAACATTTAAAATATGGTCTATAACACACTATTAAGTAGTTGTAAGAGAATACTATTATGTATTTATTAATGTATTTGTAACAACTGTAACTCCTCCTGTGGACACTCATAATTGGAGTTGGTTTATAAACAGATAATGAATGACAACATAGTAAACACAGCATTATTAACAAGTACATACTGCTACTAAATAATAAATATGTAGGTTAACTATTTTCAAATGATAATCCAATTCAGACCTCCCTCTTTCAAAATAAACCACTGTTTTGGTTTGGAATAAATTGTGGAAAAAAAAAAAAGTGAAGGTTTGTATTATGAATTCGGTAGCTGGACAGTAATTCTACATATTGGGAAAGTTGTTCTACAAGTTCCTCCACATTTAAAGCTTCATTTACAGCAGCTTTTTATCTGTGCATTTTTTTAAAAGTACACTTAATAACCAATCTATTAAGTGACAAAGGAGGTAAATTCCTTTTTGCATCCAGGTAGTCCAATTTGGTGTTTTGGTATTTTTGGTAAAATCAGCTGATGTTAGAGGATTGTGCTGCATTGATACCACAACATTTTCTTTCCAGCTTTAGGCTTTAAGGATGCACATACATCTGGTATTTGCTTTATTCCAACTTGTTTCTTAATTGTTGCCTAGTCTGGCTGTACCATTGGCGTGTCTGAGTGGAACCATAGGAGAAATAACAGAAATGCAATGGTGAAGTTGAGACTAAAGATGGAAAAAAAAACAAAAAAAAAACACTCACCTGGATCATGTAGAGCTGAGCGATGCGGTACTCCTCCACGCTCATCGGCATGGGGATTCGATACTCCTTGATCAGCATGGTTGTGCTTGAACTGGGCCGACTCTGTGTGTGTGTGTGTGTGTGCGCGTGTGTGTCCAGAGGGGACGGAGTGTAAGAGGGTAGACGCTCCTCTTGGTCGCTCCGCTATCCAAGCAGCATTTTCAAACAGCAAGCACGGGAGTCACCATTATTCACACCTGAGAGAGAGAGAGAGAAGAAAACAATTTTTTAAACGGGGGAAACGTATAAGAATATGTAGATTTTAGCTTCTAGCATTACTTACAAACCAGAGGAGGAGTTATCATGTTTGTCTCAAGGATTAAATCCCCCACACAATCCAACACATCCTGTGTGTGTCCTCCAGCCAGCCCTCCTACAGATCTATTACAAGGTAATCCACTGACCTAGCAACATCCCTGAAATCCCCCAGCAACCTAAATCCCAACTCTGTCTACATACACTGAGGACTCAGCCAAGTTGTGGTCAGTGTAGCTTTTAAATCCAACAAAGCTCCTCTCCTGTGGTGGAAAGTAAATTTATTCAAGTTCTGTGCTCAAGAATAGTACTGAGACTTTTAATACACATACACAGACACCATTCTGCAGGACTTCTGCAGGGGTGTGGTATTTTTACTCATGAGAGGCTCTGGCCCCTCTGCTCTGTGGGTTCCTCTGCTCTCCCTCAGGGTCCATAAAGAAAACAGTCTTAAAGGTAACGACTCATCCACCCCCTTAAAAAACAATCAACACAGCCATCTTCTCTGCCGACATCTACGTGCATCTATCCAAACAGCAGTGATGGAGCGTGATGTTTGTGAGGCTGCTGTGCCGTTTGTGTATGTGCTGCTGGCGAAACAAGAGTCACACACTAACAAGCAGACAGGGATGAGCACGGGAGGGTCACATGACAATGGCTACTTAATCTTACGCAGATTAAGACTGTAAATCTGATGCTGTCTTAACATGAGAGAAGAGTGGGAGAGGGGGAGCTGAGATGTCACATGAAAAGTGGTGTGTGTGTGTGTGTGTGTGTGGGTGTGTGTGTGGGTGTGTGGTTGTGTCCCACAGTCTGTCCATCTGTGCATGATTAGGTTATGCATGTTTGGTCAAGCTGCTGTAGCAGATGAGCCGTAGAGGTCAGGTTGTACAGTATGGCAGTGGAGACAACCTGAAAGCTGAAAGCACAACATGTGGTTTCATTAGGTTCGAAACATCATCCATTAAAAAGTTCCTCACCACAGCTGTGTTTATTACACCCATATCTCAACACAACAATATTATATTCTGACTTCTATATTCCAAATTCGTAAATACAGTCATGGAGAACAAGTGAGCAGCAGCTCTGTGGATGGAAACACTTGTTAATGAGAGAGGTCAGAGGAGAACGGTCAGACTGGTTGGAGCTGACAGAGATGCTCTGTCACCATTACAGCAGAGAGAAATGTAGCGGCGTCTTCTCACTGAATCCTGTGAATATGAAGTCCCTAACCTACAGAAGAACTGCCAGAAATAGAGACACAGTAATCCCCATGAAGCAAAAAGTGAGACAGAGACAGATGAAAGCTGACACGTAGACAGATAGACGGAGTCATGCATGCAGATGTGGTTTTTTTTTATTTGCCTCCATCAGCAAAGTCAGCGATGAGTCAGCACATCAAAAACAGCAGCCTGCATTCACTGAGGAAACTAAAGAGGATGATTAGTATACAGTGAGAATGCAATGATTAGTCCATGCGTTGAATAGTTGTTTGACAGAAAATCAACTGGCAACTATTTAGATAATCAATTCATCATCTAAGTCATTTTTTAAGCATTTCTCAGTTTTATGTCAGTGTAAAAAGACTATCTTAGACTATCGACATTTTGGACTGTTGTTGTGGAGATTTTTCTTTGTTTTCTGGAATTTTATAGATCAAACTAATCTAAAGTGGCAACTATCATGGCAAAAAGCTAAAGCCAGTTAAGACATGTCTTAACTGATGGCTGTTAGCTACTGGCTTTAACAAAATTGACAGCCATTCAAAAAAGGGTTGGCTTCACTCAAGAGATACAACGATACTGAGAGATGCAATTTTTTTATATTAACGATGGATCACTTGACTGTGCGTGAGGGTGTTGCTGGTAGTGATGAACGTCTGCAGCTCTAGGGAGCATTTTTGGCTTCCCAGCCTGCAACTTTACTGTTCTGGTTCAAATTCAGTGTCATTTCCAGACACAGCTGGCAAACGCTTTGAGTAAAAAAAAGCTCAGAAGAGACGGACGTTTTGCTCAGCACTCCAAATGAATGATATTGCTGCTCTGTATCTCTATCTGCCTAAATTTGTCATATCAACTATCAAAGATGATGATGGCCATAAATGATGATGATAATGATACTGTAATTTTTCCACTTTGTACACAAAGTAAGCTTGTCATTTTGTACAATATGCATGCATGTGTATTTCATCATTATTTTCTTGTAAGTCTGATGGAAACGTACAGTAAACCACAGGTTTTATCTCAGTACTTACTTACTAATAAGCTGAGCACTTAGCTCTGAAACCAGAGCATTAAAATTCTGGGCTCTGACTTGGCAGACAACCACATACTTCCATTAAATTTTTTCAGTACTTTATCAAGATGTGATGTGATGCTCTTCAGCATCTCAGCATCCTTCAATATCTGTTTCTCTCTCTCTCTCTCTCTCTCTCAGGGCCTGAAATATGGCTATTCCCTCTAATTACTTTGGGAATGTCCACTGCTGGGTTCAACCCTAAACAAAGATCCCTTGGGCTTCTGGCCTATTTCCCACACAGCTACCAAACCACAGCACGTAGGAAATTAGCTCTCTGTTTTCCCCTTGCGTACCTCCATCCTCTCTAATCCATTTAACTGATGAAGTTTGCACCTCACATTGTGGCATTAGGATTAAAACATGGAGCAAATCATAAAGGAGGATTGGTTTCTATAGAAATGTGAAGAAAAGTGATGTTTTGGAAACATTTTCACAGTCACCAGAACAGAAGATTGTCTTTATGCAGCTGCTGGAAAATTTCAACCAACCCATAGTTTCTCTGTTAAATTTGAAAGCTTCCTGACTGAACTCTCAGCCGAAAATCACCTTCAGTGTCTGCTCTGCCACCACAGAGAAAGTAAATGTCTCATCTGCACCACTAAGAGGGTGACAGGCTGCCAGCTGCCCTCTATCAAAGTGCTGTGTGATGGCAGAATGAGAAAGCCTACAGCTAAATTGCACCAAATTTGCCACTGAGGCACCACTCAGGGATAGCAGCTGTCATTAAACACAGCAGCCTGCCAGCAGCTTGTTCCCGGGGGCTGACTTTCTGCTCAGCCAACGCCCTGAAAAACACACCCCAGCACACCATCCACCCATTCAAATTAAACTCACACCCCGTGTGCATTGTCCGAGCATGGAGACAGACTATGAATGTTTTCAGCTTGAATCTTAAAAGCTGCAACAACCTTCCTCTGGAGCTGGATATTTCCACACCTTTCTGCCCTTTGCAGAATCTTCTACTGCTACTACTGTTCTACTGCTCTAAAAAAAAAAATAAAATAAAATCTGATGCAGAGGTTATTGTTACTTATTCTATTAAAACCACAGAGGTGTACAGAACACTAGTTAAGGTCAGGTCAGGTTTTTTTTTAGCCACTTGGAGGCAGCAGACATGCTGTAAACACAAGTTTACATTGTGAACTTTTTAGCAAAAAGCTGGGGTTTTTTTTACACATCCAGCAGTTACACAGCACCACTGTAATTTATTTTGAGTGATGTTCTGGAGAGGTTATATTTTATATAAAATTAGAGTAAAGTACATACGTATAAAGCACAAAATTTATGTAGCTTACCACACACAGCGACTTTTGTCATCTCTAGCTAGCCGACTTCACACATGGAATTCCAGGGAGAATTAGCAGCTAGTAGCAGCAACGCTAATCAAGAATTCACAACATTAGCGCTTGTGTTTAGTGAGAAATTACATGTGAAAGTAATGAAAAGGTAACGTTAGAATGAATATAACATTAGAATAAAAAAAGTCATGTTAGAATAGCAGAAAAAGGTCATGCTTATATGGAAAGTAAGTAATGTTAGCAAGAGGTAAAGTAATGCTAGCACGAAAAAATAACAGCGTGTGATTTATGTAGTTTGAGGCAAAAAACAGCCTGTTAATCTCCACTTAAGCTCAGTTTTCTATTCTTACAGGTTCACCTCTCAATGATTTTGCCGATGTGTGAGGTTTTGTTAATCCTTGTTTAACATGTGACAGTCATGTTTAATTCATGAAAATCAATGCTCTTTTAAATTCCTTGGAACATATTGGCGGAACGCAATATAGAACCATAATCACAAGGTTAAGTACTGAGAATCACACATAGTCCACATTTTAATCTGATATGCATGTGACAAATTTAAGAGCAGGAAGCCAGTGCATCCTCTGTTTGTTACATCACACTTTGATGCACCAGGATGAATCTGATGTGATTCCTCAGCAGTTTGAAGAGTTACACACAGAGTCGTGCTGCGCTAACAAGATCCCCTGACGAGATTTGCCTCTGCTTTGGTAATCACAACAAACACGGATTTAAAACACACCACAGCATTGTTCACATCTGAGAAAACATGCTGGTTGTGCCGAATGAATTAGATAATGTCTGCCTTGCACACAGTTTCTCCAGGTTTCATGAAAGTGTCAGGTACTGTGCTGTGTGCTCTTGTTGCGTACTTAAATTCAAATTAGCTGGAAGAGCGACAAGGCAGTGTAGATTTAAACATGTTACAGCTGATTGTCAGCAGTTTATTATTATTAACTGTGGCTGAACAACACTTAGGCTACTTGACAGTAAAAAAATAAAATAAAATAAAATAATAATAGCAAAAGATAAATCAGATTCAAATGATATTTAACATCTTCCCAGTGCAAAGCATTACCCCCTGTAATGACTGATTTTCAATAGCTTCCTCCCATCAGTACACGCTCCTTAAAAATGCACTGAACCTGCAACACATCACAGCCACACAACATGACCATTAAACATGTGTTGCACACAAGACAGAAGCCTCACTGCAACAGAACATTTCATCACCAAAGTGCTCTCACCAATCCTGACGAATAAATACCACACAATGCTTTCACATTCATAGCTTCCATGCAGATAATTACACAGCACCTGCAGATCCTCCAGCCGTGTCTTCCTCCCCCCTCTGCATCCACATCAGTCTGAACTAGTGTGTACCACAGTCCAACAGGCAGGCATCCATGTTGCCATCATTTTAATTCACCTGTGTTTTCCTGACAGTGCAGCTGAGAGGGAGGAAACAGCTCTGTGACTGAAGGCGCAGGTACAAGTGAAAGAAATCAGATGTTTACCTCACAGAAGGAGCCACCTAACCGCAGATACCCAACTGAGCCACTGAGCACAGGCTCAGGGGCCGTTGCAGATCCTGGTCCCCCAGAGACTCCCAGCCCAGGCATCCTTCCACCCCATCCCTGCTCTCCGCTCCTTCTCTCCTGCCGTCTGCGGTCAGCCGATCACACGCCCCCCCACCCACCCACCCCCACTCCGATCAGGAAGGGAGCCTCTCTTTTTAAACCCTCACGGTGAAATAAGAGAAGGTATTGATTCTCTCTCTCTCTCCATCCTACTCTTCCTCTCCTCTTCCCCCATCCGCCTCTCTTCTGTTTTCCCTCTTCCCCCCTCCCCTCACTGTCTCCACCTCCCGGGGACCAAGGAAGCTCTGTTACCATGGAGATGCATGAGGCTGAAGCCTGATTGGTGGGGTTTGTTGTGATGCAGCGAGACGGTGGTGCAGCCCACCAGATTGATTGCCTTTTCATTTCAGTGTAAATCATTGTCCAACACTGATCCAGAATCAGATGTGGTAACTGTTTACCTCATCAAGTGAGAAAACAATACCAAATTCTGGAAACACAACCAAACACACTTCAAATATGTAAAACACAACCAAATCTCCAAAGCAGTGTGTCTGTAGGCTATTTGGTTGTGTTTAAGACTCTTACATTTTTCGTAGTTTTAAAAGCCATTTTTTAAAACAAAAAAAATTAAAAAATCAACTTATATACTATATAGACTAAGACTGTTAAGACTAAGTACAAACAAAAACCTGTATGGACATTATTATACTATAAATACTATTTGTTTGGTGACTGATAGTGATACAGATACATTCAGTGTCAACATTTTTGCAACTTGCTGAAGATGTTCCTTCACAAAATATCGTCATTATGTTAATGGAAAACATAATCCATTATGTTTCCTTCAAAACATTGTTGTATCATCGACATAATTTCATGACCATATATTTTTACATGTTTTTTTGCCAGTGAGCTTTAAAACTGCTTTGCTTACCATTGGACAGAGCCAGGATAGCTGCTTCCTTCTGTCTCCAGTCTTTATGCTAAGCTAAGCTAATTGCTTCCTAGCTCGTAATGAATGAACATATATGAGATATGAGATATGGTATTGATCTTTGCATCTACCTCTCTGCAAGAAAGCAAATGAGTGCACTGTCAAACAACCTTTCGGGTTCTTCACAGAACGCTCACTATTTATTTCTAAGTTCAGCTCTGTGACTCAAACGTAATGGCGATACATAGAAGGAACACGCTGGTGCTTTTTCTTTGAATGAGACCTGATGTGCACTGAGTGACTGCTGCAAGTATAGGACAAACACTATGACTCACGTGTCTACGCTTTATAAATGTCTCTTTGATTACATCCAGCTGACACATCTCAGTGGATTTGAGGTTAAAAATACCTCACCTGCTGGCCAGACCTATTCTATAGCAGATTGTCAAGCTGCTGTTTCATCTTTAAGGACATTTGAAACGGCATGAGAATTGAGAGTTAGTGAGGCCTTTTGGCTCTGAGGATGAACCTGAAGACGTTTAGTACAGGAGATCACGAAAGGCAAACCTACACCTACATTAAATTTACTGCCATACCAACGAACGGGGAGTGAGGCTCAGAATGAGAATGAGCTGCGAGATTTGTGCAGCAGCAGCAGAAGCAGGGCCAGCGGCCCTGCGGTACGTCGCTCTCCTCGCTCTCAGCCTCTAGTTTTATCTGCGCGCTGCAGGGATGTACGTCCTCCAAATGAAATGACTTGTTGATGGGTACTCCGCCCAGCAAACACGCACACACACACACACACACTTTTATCTGAGCATCAGCAGAGCACACGCTAACAGAATCAACCTGCCCTCTAAACACCGTATTCCTGCTACACATGAAGATCTGCTGCTGTTATGGCTGTTAATTTGTGATCTTGTCAAACGCATCTTTCCTCACCAGACACTCCTGTTATTCATCCTGCACATATCACACATCAAACTGGTTCCAGGCTACTCTACGTCGGCTGCTGTGATGTTACTGACAGCATTTGTCAGGACGTCACACCGGCTGCTGAACAATGTGTTTAGGTCAATACTGAGATGATTACGGTATTTATATTTCACTTCAGCTGAGTTTCTGTTTCATAATTAACCAAGTGGTCACAGTGGTTCAAAATAATCATAGCTGCAGTGGTGAAAAGAAACATATGATCAAGTGTTGTACTTAACCATGATTTTGAGATACTTCAGTTGACTATTTTTTTTCCAGTGTTGGTGATACTCATATCTTTTACTTTGTATCAATACAACAATAAAAAAATGTAAAATACTCAATTACAATTACAAGTAAAAGCAATGCATTCAAAGCCAAACTTGCAAAATGTACTTAATATATCAAAGTAAAAGTACTTGTTCTGCAGTAACATGACTCCTGTGACTGATACATTCTATATGACATTAGATGTTGCAAACCCTGCAGAAGGGATCACAAAATAAATCTGATGGAGTTAAATCTGAGATGATTCATGGGCTGAGGAAAGATGGAAAATTTGGAATATCATTTTTAGACCTTCCTCCAATCTTTGTTCTTTTTTAATCAAATATTGGCTAATTTGACTTCCTTCAGACTCAGTTATTTAAGTGAAACCATGTGAGAAGTTCAAAGGGGATTATGGTAAATGTGTCTTGTAATCCCTTTTCCTCCATCTGCTCCTATGTTTTTTATTTCTCCACCTCTGTCTGTGGTTATGTACTGTCCCATCACACCAGTACAAAAAGAGAAGTTAAGAGAGGAAATGATTCTTTGGTGGAACTATTAACAACTCACAGATGTCTGTAATGTGACAAAGAGCCACATACATTTTTTGTAAGAGTATAATAACCCAAAAAGGCTGGAGAACACTGGTTTATATTCTTAACAATGTAAGGAATATTTAAAGGCCATCATGGTTTGTTATTTGTTTGTTTCCTCATAAAAATGGTTTCTTCTCCACATTTACTTCATTTACTAGGCTATGCACTGGCACACCAATAGAAATGTGTTTTACGTCAACCAGCAATGTTTGGTTTGCCACAGCTGAAGAGAGGAGCAACTGAAGCAACGGAGACAGCGTTTGCCACACAACTAGGAGTATGGCTGAGCCTACAGCAGAAAAAGTTTCTGGTGCTCCAGATAATAAAAACCCCCTCTGAGTTCAGAGGAAGGATTACAGTTAAAACACAAAACGATCGGTGGCGAGGACAAACATGGATTGTAATTACTCTCACTGCCAGAGGGGGGAGACAAAAGTTCTGCACAGCAGGTTTAATCACCATTGCTATTATTTTTTGGGTTGTTTGTTTGTTTGTTTGTTTTGCTTCAGTGTCTGTTAATCTCCATGATTTGGTGTCTGAGGACCCTAGTGAAAATGAGATGGTTGATCTCAAAAGGCTTGTGAAATAAATGAATAAATCTCAACTCAGATTTAATTGACGAACCTTTAGAGGGGCTCAACCCCTCGGTTGGAACCACTTGCATTAAACTATTGAACTATATAAATTGGTTAGCTAGTAAAACTAGCTTCACCTAAAGTACCTACAGCAGTAAAATGCTCGGGTGTGTCATACATACTAACATGTCAGTCACAGTCACATTTGACATATATTTTGCTGAAGTAGGATTTTGACTTTTATTTGTCATGGAGTACTTTTGCATGTCGTATTGATAATCTTACTTAAGTAATGGATATGAATACTTCTTCCACCACTGTTCAGCTGACAGAAGATGTTTTTAAATGCTTTTCAGAACTACAGATATGAGTTGCTGTCACTGACCTGCAGTCCATCTCCAGTGATGGCTTCCACACGTCTTCCTGTGAATGAGAAACAGCCGAGATGAGATTCAATGAGCAGCCGATGTCCTGCTAATGTTTTTTTTTTTTTTTTTTTTAACGCTGCATGCACAAAAAAAACATGAAATCAGAGCATAACTGAACACACTGCTCTATGAAAGAGTGTGCCCTCAGAAATGTCACACTCATATTCCATAAATAATACACAGTATGGAGCAGAAGTCATGTTTCGAAACAGTTTCCTTCCTCAATCCAGTCTGAGAAGACAAAAGATGTAAGAGGACTTGTAGAGAATGGAATAAAAAAGAGAACTTAATATTAGGGAAAGGACACCTCGTTTAAACACTGGTTTCTGTGTATGGAATTAGCTGGAAGTCTCCTTTCCTTGATGGATGACAAACATGTTCACCCACAGCTAATGTGATCATCTGACACTGTCACAACATCACAACAAAAAAAAAAAAGAGGCGTGGGCAGCAAATGAGAGTGAACGCAGCCCTGACGCGACGGCTGGGTGATGAGAGAGGACGGGCTATTTTTAGCTCAGGGCGGCGGAGGAGGGAAGGTGGGGTGGGTGGGGTGGGGGTTGCAGAGAGCAGTGCAACGGCCGTGGGGGCTGCTAGCAGGGGTTAGTTGTATAAATGACGGTGATGCATTATTTTCTGAGGGCAGAGGGGAACTCAGCTAATCACTGCTCACCCTGTTCATCTGGGCCTGCAGTTACTTTGTGCATCTATTATGGTGTTCGCTGCACTTAAACATAGTCATTTGAGGCCTGATATTTAAAACAGAGCTAACTTTTCTTAAGGTCACTTAGAGCAACAGCATTTAAAATAAATGGGTTCCCAGATTTTTCTTTGGTTACTTTGAAGGTGGCAACATTTAATATCTATAACTTTAATTACACTGATATAGAACACACTTTTTTACAGTTTTATTTGTATATACTTAGCTCTATTTTACTGCTGATTAATTTTTTATTCTAATGTATAATTTTTGAATGTTTGCTGTGTGTAGTGAGGAGGGGGCTACAATTGCGTTTCACTGTGAAATCCTGTATCGTATAATAATAATAAAGCTGAAAGCTAAAAGCTGAACGTATCACTACATGTGTAGACAGTATATCCTTTATTTCATCAGGAAATCTCATTGAAGTCAAGATCTCTATTGTAAGAGAGGCCTGAGAACAGCAGAGAGAAAGACAAACAAACACAACCAGACAAACATAAGCACAAACAGCATCAGAGACAGTCACAGATATCTAAATATACAGTATCTGAACTTTAAATCCCAGTGGGATGAAATGTTCAAGTTTAAAATCTTCTGTGATTCAATCCATTCATAAGGTGTAGTAGCACAGGAGAACATCTTCCCACATTCGGTATTAACATGACAGCTCTGAGATCAGCTCTGATGAGCAGTGGAGTGGTTTTAAATGGAGCAAAGAAGTGATAAACTGAAGCAACTTCGGCAGGAGACACTGATATTTCAAAGTGTTAGGATGAGGTACTTTTTTGCACAGTACACACTGATGAGTATGATAAGTTGAGCAGCATGAGATTAAAGAATATCACCATGGTCAAGACATGATGGTTGATCGTACAAAGTTTCCTGTCCTCAAGATACATGAACATGCTTTATTCTGATGTTAGAAAGCCATCTTCATCTTTAGTTTCTGTGCCAGTTCAGAAGTCAGACTGCTGTCTGGACAAGTTCCAAGATGTTTATAAGACTGGACAGTTTCAGTTTCAGCACCACTAAGCGATTGCGAACTGGAATTATGGGCTCGAGGGAATGAAACACATTTTGTACAAGCTTGACATTATGCAGAGATGTCTGAAGAATGTATAAAGCAGATTGTAATCTTATAATCGATATAGAATTGAAGAGAAGCCAAATGCATAAAGTAAAGTTGGGAGTCCTTACTAGCTTTTTGCAAGAACAACAAAATCACATAGAGATCAGCTCTTGAATTTATCACCCTTTCATGTCGACAAATGTGTATGTGTGGCACACACACTGTATTTACATTAAACTGGACCAGGTTTAGATTGCTGTAATCGTTCTTCCTGGTTAAGCTAGCCGATGAAAGATGCCTCCCTAAAGGGCTTTCAGTGTAAGTGATGGGGGCAAAAGGACATTTCAGGAGGAGCTGGGGTTGAACTGCCAACCCTGTGGCTGGGGCTCTCTCTTCACTGATTTAGATAGGAGCCTGGTCTTGTTAGTCTGAAACAACCATCTGAGGGCATTGCCAAGATGAGAGGCGAGACTCACCTAGAAGGACTATGCTTAATAGGCCTAAGTTATAATATTCACATTGTTTGTTTTGTCTGATCAACAGTCAACACTGAGACACTGAGATTTTTTGCATAATAACTGACAGTTGCTCATTTATCAAAGTTGTTGCCAAGTAATTTTATGTCTATCGACCTATCAGCTATTTAACCTCTGAACTACTGGTTGCTTTTGGTGTCAGATGAAATAATGAAAGTGCACAGTGTAGAGGGATCTAAATGGCCAAACACTAATTTCTGGAAGTTACAGTGCTTTAACTCTTAAGAAACTAAGTAAGAAAGTGAATGATGAACAATAATCCCAATATGTCAAACTATTCTTGCAAATAACAACTATAAGATGTTCCAAGAAAGAAAAGCTGCAGGATGTGGAGATCAGAGAAGGAGCCTCAGCACCTACTGGTTCCTCATCATCCATACACACACTGCTGCTTACACACACACACACACACACAACACAATTCTCTATTAATGCATCACTTCTTATGGCTTCATCGTCTTGTTGGAAATACAGAGTAGAGCAGTGGCAGGCCATGCATTTCACACCTAGGTCTTCACTGGTGTCCTGTCTGCATTAACCCACCTCTTAATACCATCATTATGATGTCACGGCTATAGATACCATCAACAATAAACAGAAACACAGTATAACAGAACTTAGTATAACAGACAGACATGTCATGTAGCCAGAATAAATGCTATTAGTGCAGCAATGATATAAAGACCCAATTAACACAATTCAACAGGTCACTGCAGCCACAGCTGAGCCACACACATCATCTCCAGCAGAAGCATCAATATTAACTCAGAAAATGACAAAGATGTAAACAATAAAATATAGCTGAAATGTATTTTACTCACCGAAACTGCTGATTATTCTCAGCCCTAAAGCCAATTAAAACTTGTGTGAGAAATACGAGTGGGCAGACTCGTCTTTCAGCGTTAGCCTCCATAGTGACAGAAAAGGACTTAAAACTGGAACTGAGACTCACAGATAACCTCTACAACAGAGTCACTGAACTCCTCCTTGTCGTGCAGCCATTGTGGGTTCAAAAACAGCTGTTAAATCTACACTAACATGTTTTAGCTTGCACTAGTAGCTATAGATGCTGTTTGTTAGCCCTGACCAGTACGCTCTCTGACCGTCCATCCAATCAAATGACTTGAAAATGTTGGTGTTAGCGAAGGCCTGCTCGATGGCCCTGGCCTCGCCAACTCAAAATCTGATTGATTAAAGGATCCGCGAAGCAAGTTTCATTCATTTTAAATTACCGGAGCCTGCACTGTTGATTCTGAAGGCCCCAAGGCAGATTTCTGTCAACTTGGCAACACAGGGCTGAAATCTGATTGGATAAAAGCTCTAACATAAACAGACTGTATTTTAAGCAGCGTAGCCAAGAGGAAATGAGATGAGATGAAGAGAATAGACTATTGGAAACAATTTAATACATATAGTATTAATGAAAAAAAAAAAACAAATATAAAAGTAGAATTCAGTGACTGTGACAGTGACAGTGACAGTGCAGAGAAGGCCTTGCTGCCTGACAGCCCACCACTGGAGGAGAGTAAGGGAATCAGGGAATAATGATGGACCCTTTTCACTGTTTTCTGATATTTTAGACATGAAAAACTGAACAACTGTCAGACCTTATGATAAAGTAACAACTGTTTGCTGCTTTACATACAACCTTTCTAACACACGCTGATTAATCAAATTATGTAGGCAGAAATTATACAAAGTGAACCTGGGGCTATTGGGGCCTCTGGGCAGATGCCCTCTTTGCCCAGTTAATAATCTTGCTCACACATACCTGTGTGAAAAAGGTGAGCAGGTGGAAGTGGGGGGGGGGGGATAGAAGGGTTGAGGGGTTGCTGTTAATGAGATATAGACAAGGAAACAGTAGGACAGCAGGGGGAAGACACCATTGTTAATTGAGCGGAGAGATTTGAGGGCCCAGAGATAAAGCAGGGGGAGTTCCACTCTTCAATCCAATACCATTACCATTTGGCCCAGCTCCAGGCCTCTGAGGCTGGCTAATATACAGTCAACCTCTGCCAATGTAGTGTGGGTGACACAGAGCACACCGTCAGGAGCCAGACTGCAGCAACACCAGGTCCTTTCACCCACTTTCATTTGTCACAGAGATTAAGCATCTGGTAAGACTACAGATCCATCTCTTGATTATTCACATTCATAATGTCTGACTGAAAAAGAGTTTGAGCTGAGGGAAAATGCATCACCCACGCTCAAAATCATCACAGTTTTCAGTAGCAAGATTGGTGTGTCCATCTGTTTATTCCAAACTGAAATATCTCAACAGATATTGCATGGATGGTCATGAAATTGGGCAAAGTTTCAAAGTTATTCATGTTCCACTGTGGATGAATCCTAATATTTGTGATGCCCTAACTTTTTATTGGCGACACAGTAAAGCAGTGGTTAGCGCCTTCACCTCAAAGCAAGAAGGGCCTTTTCTGTGTGGAGTTTGCCATGTTCTCCCTGTGTGTACTCCAGCTTCCTCCCACAGCCTAAAGATAAGCAGATTAGATTAATCATTGCTCATATGTGTGAATGTGAGTATGAATGGTTGTTTGCCTGTATATGCTGCTGTCACAGAGTGGGAACCTGTCCACGGTGTACCCTGCCTTTGGCCCAGTGTCAGCTAGGCCAGGCTCAAGCCCCCCGCAGTCCTCTGAGGATTTAGATAACTGATGGATGGATGACATTTCAACCAGTGAATTTTATTTTATTTTTAGTGAAATGTCTTTACAACTATTGGATGGATTTAGTACAGATGTCCAAGCTCCCCAGAGGATGAATCCTGATCCTGATGAATCCTGATTTTATCTCATTTCATCTAGTGCCATTAGCAGGTTAAAGTTTTCACTTTATTCAGTAGAATATCCTAACATGCCCATCTACTAGATGGAGTGGCCCAAAATGTGTACAGACTTAAGAATCTGACTTATGATTATCACCAGAAAGTTTCTTGCATATCCATATGGACAGCCTCTCCATTCAAAGTCTGACCATAATCACAAAGTAAAATCTAAACGGCAATGAAAATGTGAACAGGAATCATTAAAGAATGGAATAAGTTACAAAATGAGACTTATAACAAAGCAGGAACACGCACAGAGTGAAATGTATGTCTATTAATCTGTTCCCCCATGCACCTGTAACCACATGATGACATGAAGAGCATACCCTCTGCTCGTTTTGCCTTTATTTCAAAATAAGAGTGCTCTCAAAATAATGATCCTCAAACTGGTTTCAAAAAAACAAATTAGTTGGATGAGAATAAACAGGATTACTTTAACCTGATAACATCACATTAGCCTGAATTAGTTAAGCCACATGTGAGGAGCAGGGTTTTGTGGTGTAGTATACACTCTGGACCAGCTAGGAACAATGCATGTTGACAGTCTAATCTCTGAGGAAACAGATGCAGAGAGATTACTTTTAACTAACAGTGACGCTCTAAGTATCGAGTAAGCAGGGTGCTCTGCTTCATCCATACCCCTGAATATGTGTGTGCATCTGAATATTTGATGAGGAAACATTGCCTGGCTGCGTCTGAACAAAGCCAGAGGATCATTAATTAGAGTAAGTGCTCAAACCGAGCAGCACAAACGTGGCCAAACGGTCACAGCTTTAGATTCTCAGAACCACCCCCCACCACAACCTCGGTCTCACATGACACCCCACCCCACTCCACTCTTTACAGCTACTGGGGATGTCAGGTAGGTATGGATCTATATCTACAACAAGGGCACCAAATGACTGCCGGCTATAAACACTGACAATGTGAGTCTAAATACAGCTTGTCTTGTATGCACCAGTCATGGAAGTATTCAAAGCCTCTACTCTCTGTAAAAACAGAGAAACAAACACTATTGAATATTCTATTAAAATACTAAATAAAAGAAAGACATATCATGAAATGTTCACTGCAATCAAACTAATGACTTTTTGATGGTTCTCATACACAGTGTAATAATATAATAATAAGGTTCACACAGTTGAATCAGTGCCTCTCTGAGACAGTTTCAACAAAAACTGAACATTGTAACCTTCGTGAAGGAGGATTTATTGCAGGATTATTTTTATTAGACTGTGTTAGTTTTAGCTGGGTGTCCCCAATAAACAGCCACAGGAGTGTATACTAGCTATTTATACTTTTGACTGGATATTTGGATGTAATGTACAATGCATACACACATACATACATGCATATACACATGTATACAGTTGTTTTTTGTCTGTCCTGTTGTTATTACTCTGATTCTGTTGTATCAGCTCATTTGTTTAAGTCTAACCAGGGACAGGGGTTGAAAATTAGCTTCAGCTTGACGCCCTGTATACAGAACAGGTGTTATACTGCTTGTTTGTATATGACAGTGTTTATCTGCATTATAATTAATGGTGACTTTCCGGCCACTGGTATGCACACTATTCTATATGAGCAACATGGTGCATATGTGAATGAATGTGAAGCAGAGTGAGGAGCAGAAAGCGACAGACAGGCAGGCTGTGAGCTCGATGGTCTATTTGCGGCGCAGTGTTTTGCCCTGACAGGCGGAGGCGGTGGGAGGGGAGGGGAGGGGAGGGGAGGGGAGGGGATAGCAGAGGCAGACAGACAGGGCTTAATACAAGTGTCGCTCGTTCACATCCAGCGCCACACACTACAGAGCGTCTCCTGCAGCCTCCCACCACACAGCCCTGACTGTGAAGCCATGATCAGTGGGCTGGAATCCCTCTGTTTACGCTGCTAAAAATAGATTTCACACACCGTGATGACGTGGCATCTCGTGACAAGACCCCCACCACCACCACCACCCATCACCCTCCTCCCCCTTCCTCTCTCATCCAGGCTGTAGCGAGTCACGCCGTTATTGGTATGCAACACTCGGCCTGACTGTATGCCACCTGTCCTCCAATCCTGTCTGTCTTTTCTCTGGAGAAGAGGGGAAAAGAAATCTGACATGTTGCATGAGAAAAAAGGCAAAGCGGGAGGGGAAGGAGGAGAGCAAAAAATGAATTCTAAGATAAAGGAAAGAGGGAAGGAAAGATGGATGGATAGACAAGACAGTGGGGGTGGGGGGGGGGGGGGGGGGGGGAGTGAAGGAGGTGGCTGCAATCAATACTATGACTCATTCTTTCTGCGGTGGATACTTCCTAACAGCATTCATTAAAGCAAACCTAATCATTTTGGCCCGATAATCAGATCCTGTCAGGCTCCATCTTCTTTCACTCCCCACTACACACATTAAAAACATGCACAATGAACCTGAAATGGGAGGAAATAGGACCGGTACATTATGCAGTGGATGGGATGATTGTAGTGATAGGGAAGCTGCATGATGCATCTGGTGCTGGAGCTGGTGAAATTCTTAGATAACCAACCAACCACACTGAAATATCTCAATATCACATGGCTTGCCATGTGTTTCTGTACAGACATTCATGGTTTCCAGAAGATTAATCATAATGACGTTGATGATCCTCTGACTCTGTCACCATGAGGTTTACATTTGTGATTTTGAGTGAAACATCTCAAGAACTACTGAATGAGTTCTTATAAAATCTGATACAGATCAACATCGTCATTCCAAGAGCTACACCACTAACAGGTTAAAAATGTGCACCTCAATTTTCCAGTGCTCAAAGTGATATTTTCTTCTATTTGTACCTTAGAATACAATTTGAAAAGCTGGTACTTCTGTTCAGCATTTTTATCATGGATGGCAATGTTGGGTGGTCAGTCCACCACTTTGGAACACCTTTGAAATATCTCAACTACTATGGCTTGCCATGAAATTCAGACATTCATGTTCCCCTCCGGATGAACCTTACTGACTCTGGTGAGCCCCTGATTTTCCCCCCTAGTAGCACCATTTGTGGTTTTGAGTAAAATATTTCCAGAACTATTAAACGGCCTGCCATAAAATTCG
This sequence comes from Lates calcarifer, assembly GCF_001640805.2. Taxonomy (NCBI): domain Eukaryota; kingdom Metazoa; phylum Chordata; class Actinopteri; family Centropomidae; genus Lates; species Lates calcarifer. The sequence continues at coordinate 19,402,063 of NC_066841.1, forward strand.
CTTCAGACATTCATGTAATTTCTCAGATGATCCCTTAGCTTTTCATCTAGCACCACTATATGGTCACTTCAGCTGGCCTAATACTTTGATTTACCAAATACCTGCAAAACATGCTCACGTGATATAATGTAAACTATAATTACGTCCAGTCAAGTGTGAAAAAAAGGCTCATTCAGCCTCTGACTTGTGATTCTAAGTCAGAGATATCAGGAATTTTCTGCCAGCTTCAGGCATGAGAACAAACTGTTGGTAGAATGGCTGCGAATGCACCACTGCTGGAAGTAATATCAAAATAAAATCCAATATAACACTAATACAATTAAATCAGTTTGTTTATATCTGGTTTTATATGATAACAAACTGTTAAAAATACAACACAAGAAGTTAATTAAGGCTGTTTATCTGGTGTAACTACAAAGCACTGTGGTGTCTGAGCACAGCCTCACAGAGCAGCTACAGTTGCACACATACTCATTAAAAAACAGTATTTGCCACTGAAAGAAATGATCAGATAAAACGAATAAAATCATATCTGCCCACATTTTACGGATGATTTATTTTGTGAAGATTAATATAATTCTTTCACTCTACTGCACAGAATAGTAGTAATGCTGATTATTTAGAGCACTGAGGTGACAGGCTGATAAATGCTTTCCAGGTTTAAAGTGTGCTTCCTAGAAAGTTTTGGCTCCACTGCAGCATTCGTCTAAATAAGTTAAAGGCCAGGTGAGGCTCAAACAAACAACAGCTCCTTTAGTGTTTTCACCTTCACTGTCTAAGAATAGCTCCAGCTCTGTAGGTGTCTACATTGTTAGCAGGACATAGAGCACATTTGTGCCAAAGACAGGTGGAGTTGTATACCGTATATGACTAAGTAACCACAGACAAGTAATAGCCAAAAATAAGTGATCAGCATTTTTGATTTTAATTGAGCCTTTAACCCTTTCATGCATGAATTATGAAATCCTCAGTCAGGATTTTTTTTTTTAGATGTCTTATTCCAATTAATACATCATCTAAAGGTAGCTCTACAGATCGGTCCATTACTGAAAGCTCTAGTCTTTACCCTTTAATGCATGAATTATGAAATCCTCAGGGAGAATGTTATCCTTATGTGTTTTTATTCTTCTTTAGGCATGAAAAAAAACATTTTTGAACTTATTTTCGATAAAACAGGCAAACACAAAAAATTAGATAAAAACAAAAATCTAAAGGACAGATAATTAATTGTAATTTCCTCCTCCTATATAAAATCAATACTTCAAAATTTTAACAATGGTATCACTCCTTAGATGTTACTTGATGTTAACAATTATTATTTTTGCCTGCAGGGGTCTCCTTCTATAGAAAGATTGGTGAGATATTCCTGAGCTGCTCAGCATTTAAGGCCATCCATCATCTGACTCCCTGGCCATCTTGGTTTTGAGTAGTTTGTGTGAGACTTACATCGGCTGACCAGTAGGTTAAAGTGTATGGAACAACATTCTAGTGTCCAGTGTGGTGGCTGATGTGCAACTTTACCATCAAAACCCATGCATATACAATAGCTTTTTAATAATTGTCCACTGTAGTGACTGACTTCCCATCACACTACAAAAACTGCTCAGCAATATCTCAAGGAACACAACAAAAACTGTTGATCTGGCCTCCAAACTTCCCACATCCCAATCTGATCCAGCATCTGTGGGATGGGTTGGAACAAGTAAGATCCATGAAGGCACCACCCCACAACCCACAGGACCCAAAGGATCAGCTGCCGATGTCCCAGTGCCAGGCACCACAGGACACCTCTAGAGGTCCTGTGTCCATGCCCCAATGGGTCAGAGTTGTTTTGGCAACACAAGGGGGACTTACACAACATTAGACAGGTCCAACAGATGCTGGATCAGATTGGGATCTATGGAGTTCAGAGGCCAGGGTTCTTTGTCTTGTTCCTCGAAATATTTCTGCACAGTTTTTGTGGTGTGGTAGGAGTATTGTTCCCACTGGCAGAGGCCTCTGCCATTGGGGAGTGCTGTTGCCATGGGGTGTGTGTGCTTGGTCTACAACAATGTTTAGGTGGGTGGTACATGTCAAATTAACACTCAGATGAATGTCAGGACCCACAGTTTCCCAGCAAAACATTGTATTGTAATGAAATGATCAATGTTATTTATTTGAACTGTCAGTGGTTTTCTTGTTGTGGCTGATATATATCCCTCCTGTACTGGACCTAGTGTTCTATGATGCAGGCCCAATGCAGGCTGAACCTACCTCCACCTCCTCATTTAATGTCTGCATTCAAACCTCAGCTACCTCCTCGACTGCATGCCTCCTCGTGGCACCACAAGACTGGGGCATGGTAGCCACTGCCCATCTCCAAACACCAGCAGACAACATTCCCCAGGCCCCCAGAGAACAATACCACCACCCCCTGCAACCCTCCTTCCTCCTCATAACTCTATCTTCAGCCCCCCTTCAGTCCAAGGGACACTCCCATCTTATCCACAACCACCCCGTCATCAGCCAGCTTTGACAGCAGCTCACATGGACCGGTTAACTGATTTATCAACTGGCAGAAAATTCAACTTCCACTCGTTTGACAGTTAATCAGTTAATCAATGTCTAAATGATTAACTGATATATTCATTGATGATGGAAGTAAAGATTAGCTGCAGTTCTACTCACTTTGAGCAAAATGTATGAAGTCACATCAATCCCACCTCACACAGCAAGCACAAGTTTTGTGATTTTCGGGTGAAAAAACATTTAGACATCTGGGTTCAAACCAGGGCTGAATTTGATCTAGATACCTGGGTTATAATAACTGTTACAACAGCATTTAAATGGTTATATTTCAGAGTGAAGCAGGTCCAAACTGGATTATCAGCAGCACAAAATGAGCAAATACCCTAAGGCCCCCCAAAAACCTCAGACTCACAGCCTGGCAGTTGGTTTGTTCTTGTGTTGATTACTTGCAAATCTGCTGGGACATTATAGTACAATTTGAACAACTGTGGCTCCTGCATTCTTCCATAATCTAGTCTGAAGACTTTAAAGGTTCCCAGTGGAGTTACTCAACACTAGCAGTGTTATGAGGCAATGTTAGACTTAGAGGGTATACATCAGGCTGGTGGTTACACACCAAGTAATGGAGCAATGCACCAACCAAAGGCAAGAAGCTAGCAACAGCTAGTAACAATGCACAAATTAAAATGTTTAGAGAATCACGTTACAAGACAAAGGACATACACTCAACTCAACTGTTAGATTTTATGGATGCACACTGAGAAACATAATTTTCTCTGTTTACAAAAAAAAAAAAAAAAAACCTCCATTACCATCATACCTTCAATTCTTTTTGTTTATATTGTGCTCACGCAGTTTATCTTCGTTAATAAGGTTGTGTTTAATAAAAATGTGACAAACTAGCTGTCACAAAGTCAATCTGCTGCCGCTGTACATGACTGACTAGGTTCATGCACAATGCACAGAGGGCTGGAAGTGGGGTTCTGCAACTCTTTAGAGACCCAACAGCAAAAATAAATCTCTTTGGGACTCATCATTAAGTTGATCCAGCTATGAACAGTGAAATATAACCATCTAACATTAGTGCATACTGAGCACTGTACGAATACTGGATATGTTTTGTGGAGAACTGAAGCAGTCTGTAGAGCCAGTACCTGCCCTCAAGTGTAATGTCTGTGTTTTATTTTAATGAGAGGAACGGTACAAGGTATTCAGGGGTTTATACGCGCAGATTGAAGTTCTATTGCTTGGTGGTGATATAAGCGAGTCGTTATCTGCACAGCACACAAATACACACACAATATATTTTCCTTTAAACGACCCTGCTATATCAGAACCCACTGATCAGGTTTGTTGTGGTGAATGATGGATGCCGCCTGATCACTGTCCATTCCCATCAAACACTGACAGAAACGGTGGAGATAAATAACGTATATCGCGTCAGTTAATGAGAGATCTGAGAGTTCATCAGCAGTGACGCCGTGTTATCAGGTCAACAACCATCAGCGGCGACTCACCTGCAGCTCTGACTCAGTCTGCAGTCCCGGTTATTCCGCTGATCTCCGCGGTAAAGAGCAGAATCCTGTGTGCAACATCGCTGTCAGTGAAAGGTGTATCCTCACAGCAGAGGTGATAGCGTCAGTGTCGGGTTTTAATATTCTGCTGTGGTGGGTGAGGGCTGTCCCTCCTGTTGTCCTCCCGCACACGGCGTTCACTCCCCGGCGTGTGTCCGCCTGACAGTCCCGCTGCTGTGGACGGATGTTACCGCTGCGTCTCCATCATCCAACACACGGATGTCTTGAGCTCCGCTATGTTACCGGCGGCTGATGATGATGATGATATACCCCGGTTAGCAGTTACATCAGAAGACAGGACATCATCTGCAGGACAACAAGGGAGAAAGGCGCCGCCCAGCGGTGCACGGCTGCCTGCAGGGGTCATACTATGATTGTGACACCGACTAACTGCTGGAAGATTACTTCAATCAGAGGCGAAGGAATTACCCAGATCTTGTGCTTAGTAACAGCACAGCGTCGAAATACTTTGTAACAAGTCCTGCCCCAGACAGGCATGGAAAGACTAGCCTACTGAAGGGGTTCTTTTGAGCCCAGGCCTCTAAACCAGAGCTTTTATTTGGACTGCCAACATTTCTTTGGAAAGTCAATCAAAGAACTACAAAGATACAAAACAACCACAAAGAGACGCAAAAATGAATAAAGAGAGACATAATCGAATACAAAGAGACACAAAACAGCAACAAATTGACCACAAATACACAAAATCACCACAGAGGGAATAAAAATCACCAAAGAATCATCAGTTTCAACAGCAAGTGGTAAAAATACTAGATTGTACAAGAACATATTAAATCTAAGTCAAAATTTCAATTGTCAATTATAGGCTAAAGCATAAGCAAATAAAATCATCCAGAGGAAACAATTATTATAGAAACTAATATAGAGAAAAATACACACAGAAAGTAGAGAAGTAGAAAAAGGGTTTAAATGATAAAAGCTATTTTTTTTCTTAACTTACGTTATATGTCCTGTTTTATAAAAAAAAATTCCCCTTGTCCCAAAGAGGCATGCTTTGTCCTCCACAGCATATCAGATTTCATTCTCACACAGATTATAGCCACCTGAGTGATGAATGCTTGTGTCTATATGTTGCTTTGTCCACTTTGTGATGTCAATGCCTGACAAAAATCTGTTCAATCAAGCTAATTGCTGTTAAATTAAATTTGCTGGGAGCTGTCAGTGCAGTGTGCTGATCTTGTGTCTGACTTTTTCCTTCAGTTTGTTTTTGATTTTCTGGCAAGAGTGTATACATATGATCACATAAAATCATTTGCATTTTAAAGGTAAATTGTAACACACTGTACTTGCTTGAACATTCCCCAGTTCAATACACTAATTACGCCAAATTCCATCTATTAATGTGTCAGATCTGTTTTGTTCCAGTTCTCAAGACTCACTGCTCTGTTTTACAGGAATAATAAACTAGGCTGTCATAAAAGGGAATAACAGAGGAGCAATGCTTCGGGATATAAAAAAGCTTCATTTATTGTGCAACAACAATATTATAGTTCCAGTGAAGCCCATGTCATTGTAGGAAAACTGCATGGCAAAAGGAAGTAGCAGCAAAAAATTCCATGCACAAGTATCCCTCGAGGAGAAACAACCGAACGAGGATTTGACACTGTGTGAAAATGTGTGTGTGTGTGTGTGTGTGTGTGTGTGTGCTGGAAAAGTGTGCTGGTTTGGATTTTACAAGAGGCTCTAATCCAGAGGATCCAGTCCTATAGGAAATGTAAAATATGAAGCAAGAAAGTGACAAGCAGTAATGGAATGTAAACAAAGAAAAAAGGCAATTTGATTCAAGTAAACAAATGTTTCCTTCAAGTTCGATAATTTGGCCAAAAACAAAGAGTAAATATCTATAATGAGAGAGAAAATGCAAAAAAAGAGAAGCAAAATCTAAATCTCTGAAGTATAAAAACATTAAATAAATAAATTTTATGCCATGTCAAATGGAAAAACATTAAAAATTTCCATCAACAAAAGAACAAAAATGGCAGTGATATTTCCCAAGTGGATCAATGTCTTTGCTGGAAAGTATTTTAAATCGCTCACATTTACACTGAAACGTAGCTGATTTAAAAATCTACACCTGAATATGGCAAGTAAAACATATCATATTAATATTTCTGTGTGACTAAAAAAGTAAACGACTTTACAAATCTGTGTATTACTAAAAATATACTCCAAAAATTGCAATATCTTTCTGACATATAAAAAATATCCCAGAGTAATAATTAATAGATATAAAAAAAGATGCTGTGGAGTTACTGTACAGATGGGTTTATGGCACAGAAAGAGACTGAAGGACAATCAGTGCTGTGTATAAAACCAAGACACCAAGTCATAGAATCTACACTGTAAAAAGACAGACATTGCTATATGTTGGCAGAGGAGCGGAGGACGTGGAATCTCTTCAGAGTCATGCGGATGGATCCCAGCTCTCGATTCAGTCTCTCCAGACGATTCTCTAAGGCCACCTGAGAAGGAGGAGTAAAGTAGAAATGAGTTTACTCTGATAATCAATTAATAGTTAAATTCATTCAAGCAAAAATATCAAATATACTTTGGTTCCACTTCTCAAACAGCTCTTTGGCCATTCTACTCGCATGTTTCTATGGACGGCAATGTCAGCCTGTTGGTCAGTTCTTTGCTGGTTCACCACTTTGGTCCAGGCTGAATATATCTCAGCAACTACTGGATGGCTAGACAGATATCCATGTTCCCCAGAGGATACATCCTACTGACTCTGAGGCTTGGAGTCAGGGTGCGGGTGTTACTTTTTTCACTGATGCTGCCTTTTAATTAACCTATACATGATGTGAATAATTACACTTTTTCAATTGTTTCCATGGCACTCCATCCATCTGAACCACAATGTTGGACTGGTAGTCACTGACAGTCACAAACCCAAAGATTTTCAATTTACACTGATATAAAACAAAGACAAGCAGCAAATCCTCACAAGCTGGAACAAACAAACACACCAAAGTTTGACATTTTTGTTTGAAAGATGACAAAACAATTTATCTTCAGACTATTCAGCTCTATATCAAGGACAAACAACATGGGGAAAGTTATATAAACATGATCAATATCTGAGTGGTCTTACCTCATCTAACCTGGTCTGTAGACTCACTCTACCACCCGCTCCAGGCATCCGGCTCAAAGCTGCCTCAATCTGCTACACACACACACACACACACACACACACACACACACACACACACACACACACACACAAATAAAGGTTAATCATCTATTAACAACAAATATTGTATTGATGAAACAGCCAGCACATGACCAACTGAAACACTTCCACTGGACTCATTAGATTAGTTGGCAGGGAAATGATGTGTGCGTGAGTGCATGAGTGTGTGTGTGTGTGTGTGTGTGTGTGTGTACTGTGCAAATGGGGAGGTAAACGTCCCTATATGACCAGGGCAGAGAGAGGAGGAGGGGGCAGAGAGGGGGTTGTAGATATAAACCTTCTAAAAATAAAAGTCATTTAGCAGTGGAATAAAAACAATGAAGCCCATGTTACATAAGAGGTCATGTGGGGATTAGAGTTGTTCTGTTTTGGCCTGTGTGTCAGAGATACAAGCCTCTTTAAACTGAACAAGTGTGCCACTACACATAGCTCTCTTAGTAAATTTCCTCTTCTCAGTTAACTGTCCTGATAAGTGCCAAGTGGAAAGTGAGTGTGCATCCATCAAAGTGATAAAACGCTCACCTGCAGTTTCTCCTGCGTCAGTTCGTCAAACAGTTTCTCGGCCTCAGCCAGCGAGTGGAGTTTGTCCAGAAAAAGTGGGGCTGAGTCCTCGCAGGAGTCCTGCAGGTCAGGTCCACTACAGGCTCCCTGCTCCTCCCAGCCCAGCTGGGAGTTTCCATCAGGTGGGTTCATGTTGCCAGAGGAGTCTGGCTGGTGAAAGTCTAAGGAAGAGAAAGACATAGAATGGGATTTATTCCTTCTTGTGAGCAGACATTTACACTGGCCACTTTGTTGGCTACACATTTTCTTCCGCTTCTATTAAATAAATGAGGGGGGAGCACAATATTACATACACCTTTCAACATAACAAACTCCAGTACGACACTGCTAACCACTATGACTGCAATAATAAATGTAAAGAAGAATTATTAGTGTGACGGCCGTTGTACCACGCTCTAACCTAGGCCACTTCGTATCTTAGTTTGACATGCTCTACTGAATTAAGTCCAACTTGTAAAAAATGTACTGGCAGGTCCAGAAGGCAGGGAAAACAGCCGAATGAAGGTATATTCAAAGATTTCAACATGACAGCACATGATTCTTTCAAAGTTACACCTGGTTCACTACTGACTTGATGTTCTATTTCTATTTACCAGCTAAATACCCAGTGTTTTCACATGATATAACATTAGACAGTCAAAAACCTGTTTTCTAGACATCTCTGTAGCCTATTAGCACCACTTCCTAAACTTATCTACCCTTCACTGAAACTGCCTTACAGAGCTATCACCTGCCAAAGGTAAGAAAAATATATCCACCTGTATTCTAGCACCTAAAATTTTCACCCTAATA